>NW_027202499.1:0-219987 GCF_024711535.1 Dipodomys merriami | reverse complement strand
CCTGGAATAGAGGTTGCCGTTTTGACACACCCATTTGTGAATTGGTTCTGCTAGGTCCTGAGTTCAGATCCCAGCACTGCCCACACATGGATCGTGGAGTAAGAAGCCGGGTGTGACACCTGTTTTCCTTTGCTCTGAGCATTCTGGGTGTCAGACATGATGGAGAACACATCTACAAATCTAGATACTATGTGGTAGGATGTCATCAAAATAATAAATGGATTGTGTGTTACCACAGTCAATAAAATAAATGATAAATAAACGAATAAAACAGAAATACAATAAATAACTACAACAAACAGGATAGGTACTGAACATCTATAAGTAAGTACAAATCTTATCATTACAATGTATATAAATAGTATGTTTCCCAGGGCTGGGGCTTGAATTCAAGCCTAGGGACTAGGCCTGACTTTCTTGTCTTCAAGCACGGTGAGTGTCCCCTTTGTTCACAGTGCTGCAGAGTTACCCAGACCCTGAGTTCAAATCCAAACCCTGGCAGATAAAACGGCACCAATTGCAAGGCAGGGAGATAATTTTTTGTTTGTTTGTTTGTTTGTTTTTTGTGAAACAAGGTCTTGAACTCAGGTATGGCAACTCTAACTCAGCTTCCACCACCCTAGTCTGGGATGCAGCCACTGGAACCACTTAGACCTCCAGGCCTTGTGTGTCGGGGGAGGGGAGGAGGGAAACGCACAGAGAAGAAGTGGTGGGATGGCGCTTTAACATTTTGCACCATGATCATTTGGGTCTGAATGACAAGGCTCCAATGGGTACTTCACCTTGTATTGCTGAAGGCTGGCAGAGTACTGGGGAAGACATAGTCCTGCAGGGCAATATAATCCTAGAGTCAAATCCCAGTCATGTAACTCCCGAATGGTGGGAGATCCTAAGAGACTCGTTCCCATTTATAGGAATAATGATTGAATGTTGTTAGTGTCATGGTTGAATGAGTTGCTCATGAATGATACTTGTATAAATTTAGACATAATAATTTCAGTAGGCTACTTGATTTTATTTAATATGAAACATTAAAAGACAACTATTTCTTACAGAGACACAATGATTTCAGGACACTGATTTACTTAATAGTTTATTAATGATGAAAACAATAATATTAATTTTATGGAGGCATAATAAATACCCAAGAATTGTTAGGAATGTAGTCTATATAACTGAATAATGGATAGACATCTCTGGCACACTATATATATATATATATATATTAGCATACTACCATGTGCATGCCAATCTGTTCTTAGTTTTTCAACCCCAGCGGCTCAATCTCAGGTCCTGGGAAATGTCTGTCAGCTCAGTTTGTCCCAGGATGTCATGTTGACACTCAATCATTCATGAATTTGGCCCTGTAGGCCATGAGTTCAGATGCCAGCACTCCCAAACAATGAATCATGGAGTAAGAAGCAGATGGTGACACATATTTCCTTCTCTGTGAAAGTCTTGAGTGTCAGGTATAAGTGGAATACATATACAGACCTATATCCTATGTAATCAATGTGATCAATATTCTTTGTGCCAGTCAATAAAATAAATGGTTACTACATGAACAAAAGAAAAGGTAAAATGAATAACTGCACTGAATGAAATATGGAGTCAATATTTGTATGTATATATAAATCATATATTTAAAATGTACACAAATAGGATGTTTTCTAGTGGTGGGGATTGATTTCAGGCCTAAGGAACAGACTTGAATTTCTTGACTTCAAAAAGCAAGCTTCCCCTTCCTACACAGTGCAACAGAGTTACCCAAACCATGAGTTGCAAGCCCAGTCCTGGCAGAAAAAAATGGCATCTCTATGCTATGTGACAACCAATTCTAAGGTATTTCATTATTTATCCTTTTAATGAATATAATTTTTTAAACGCTTCATAAAGTTTTGATTAAAATCAATCAGTATCCTAGAATATAACTGTATATAATTTTATCCTAGAATCATTCAAGAACTGACCATCCAATCATGACATACATCACATTCCATTGGTATACATATGGATAAAAATGAGTTTCTTAGGATCTCCTGCCATTTGGAGGTGGCAGGAACAGGATTCGAATTGTGGCCTCCAGCTCCTACCAATTAACCTGAAGATAGGGAACTCATCGTTCTGTCCAAGGACATCAGCAAGACCGATGATTAAGCAGGCACCAGTGGCTCTCAGCAGTCCTCCATGATACTTCCAAGGCTATGAAAGGAGATTCATGGTCAAAGTCACCCTAGGCTGGAAAGTACTTGAGACCCCTGTCCAACTTCAGTGTCAACAAAGTCAGAAGTAGAGCCATGTGGCTCCAGTGTAGAGGGGTAGATTTGAGCAAAAGCAGCTCATGGACTGTGCCCAGATCCTGAGTTCAATGTCCAGGACTGGCAACAAACAGATATACACAACAATCTGTGCAGCCATCCGGCCATCTGTTGGTTGACAACACTACCAGCAGTTGAGGAAGGTAGAGGTAACTGAGTGGTAAGCAAGAGTCTCGAGGCGAATTTGGAGTACAATAGGAAATTGACAACCTAGTCAGTGAGTGGGAGAATAGAGGATTTCCCAGAGCCTGGGAATGTGGCCAGCCCATCTTTCCCATCCCAGCGTTCAGATGTCTGAAACAACAAGACTCTTAGACAGAGCTGTGGGCAACAAATTACTGCCAGAACACCAGCAGAAGAATCCTCCCATCAGAACTTCAACATTCAAGAAAACAAAGAATACAAAAAAGGGAAGGATCCCAAAGACAAACACCACTGGGGAGGGTGATTCAATGGAGGGTCTGGCCAAAGGTGATGCCTACCACAGGGTTCCCCTGCCTTTGGACACAGTAACAGCCACCAGGGTCCAGAGTGTCAAGGGTCCTGATACCACCAAGAATCTGCAGAGGTGCTACCGACATGTGGTGCCTGCCCTGGATTGCAGCAAAAGAAGAAACCAGGTGCTCTGTGCCAAGATTCAACCACGGAAGCAGGAAAAGACAGACCTGCAGGACTGACAAGAGAAAGAGAAGGAGAAGGTAGCCCAAGTGCACAAAGCACCGAAAACAGAGCTAGACATCCACAAGCTACCAATACAGAGGTTGGTTTCGGCAGCAAGTGATTTACAATCGGCACTAGTCCACATGGAGCTCACGGCCGATGACAGAGAAATGGAGCATGAAGCTCTCACCAGCTGCCTACAAGCTGCAGAGCAGCGCATGGGGGAGCTGGAGAGGGTGGCTTCTGTGGTTACTACTTACAGAAGGAGACTGAAATGTTGTTCAAACAGCTGAATGATGTAACACTTCAGTTCAAGGAAAAGAGCAGAAGATTCTATGAACACAGAGTTTTAGGAGAAGTTGAAAGCACTCTGGACATAGACCAACAACAGGAAGAACAGAATCTGCAAGTTCCAACAGGTGCTGCAAATGCATGATGTACTAAAGAGGCTACAGTACAACCTGAGCTGAATGGTGACTGCAGCGAATCTGGAGACAGACAACTTCTCGCAGAACCTGAGCATTGAGAGGTCCGCGCAGAAGGAGGAGGCCTGGTGGCTGACCGAGCAGGTAAACCAACTGACAGAGGAGAAGGAGTGAGGATCGAGGTAGGTGCTACACCTAGAGAATAGCTGGGGGAACTGAGAATGAAGCTGGCAGAGCCATGGCCCCCCGAGGGTCCATCTCAGGAGGAGCAGCAACTGCAGGTCCATGCCTACCGCACACAGATGGGGTTGAAAATCCTGGAGGAACAACTTCACATCTAGGTCCAGGAAAACCAGAGGTTCCGTCTCCAGATTGTGGAGCAGAGGGAGCAACTGGCAAGACTAGAGGAGAAAACCAAGGATTGGCAGGAGAAACCCGAGACCCCACGATGTGCATGTGTGTGTAACCCACAGCTATAGGAACAGCTGGCCTTGCTGCGGGATGCTCTCCACAGGGTGAGCAGTGAGAAGGAAGATCTCACCAGCATTGTGGACTGAGAGCAGCAGGTGAAGAAACATCTGCGGGAACAGCTCGACTCCTGAGTGGAGAAGATAGAGGAATGGAAAGAGGTGGCTGAGAGAGAGAGAGCCAAGCAGGTCAGGAGCTGCAGGAGCGCAGGAGCAGTCCCTGGCCCAGCTGCAGGAGCTCTGAGCCACCTGTGAGCAGCACATCACTTCCAATGAGCAGCTGTACTCCAAGTAGCAGGTCCTGCACTAGCACCTGCAGAAGCAGACCCAGCTGTTGGAACAGCTGAAACAAGTGCATGGTCCGACCAAATGGGGGGACTAGGTGGTGCCCCCAAAGTGACAGGACAGTTTCAAGTGCCTGGAAGTGACCAGTCTACAGGAGGAGCACCTGCAGGCCCAGCTGAGCTTCCTGGCTTTCTCTGGGGATAGGGAAGTTGTGAACCCTGGAGAAGCAGAAGCTGAGGAAACGACTCTCCTCGATGTGCCCATGGCAGAGGATGGAGATGTTCCCCAAACACAGAGGGACTTGGCACTGTTACCTCTCTCAGATGCTGAGATCCACAGGAGGAAACTCCTGCGACTGCTGCAGGCTCTCCCCCTCCCCAGGACAGCTCAGTGCCAGATAGAGCCAGAGCCACAGGTCCCCCGCCCTGTGAGCTGCCACCACAACATGTGAGAGAATGGGAAGTGGGACATGTGGGCATCCGAGGAGAAAATCTGCTTCATCCACAACCTGCCTGATGAGGTGGACTTCCAGAGTCCTGCAGATGAGCTCCACCATTGATGCAACCACCTGTCGGCACATATCCGTACCATCCAGGAATCCCTCCTGGCATGTAAAGGACAGATGTTCATTCTGGATCAGCTGTGTCAGGAGAAATCAGAGTGCATGTGCCAGCAGTCCCAGGAGAAGATGAAGAGTAGATAGCTGCAGGAACTGCTGTCGCTCCTACACGGGGCTCCAGATGCGGACACAGGCTGAGCTCCCCACCAGTACAGCTACTTCAGAGGCCTCAGGCTCCTGGGTGGTCAAAATGAGGGAGAAGCAGAGAGGTTTTGAAGAATTGCAACTTCAGGATAGTGTGGAAACTGCAAGAGGAGAGGTTAGGGTTCCCTGCCCTCTACAGGTCTCCCCCACAGCGCATGTCCTGATGCAGATTCTCACATCCAGAACTGCCCACAGCTGGTGCGCTCAGGCTTGCAGTGCTCTGTCCCTTTTTTCTGTAGACTGATGGGGATGATGACTCCCTATGTGACATACTGAGTCCCAAAATCCTCAGCAGCCACCAGAAGTAGGTGGCCAGGTGGGCTTCTCTAGGTCTCCATCTGCCTGGTGATAGGAAGGGTAAACTGCAGGCCTGTAAGAGCAGAGGCCGCTGGGAGAAGCTCCAAACTCCAGGGACATCTAATGGCCCATTGGTGGCCAGGGAAGAAGCCCATGTTATGCTTATCACAAAGAATAAATTGTTTCCAATGGGAAAATAAAGCCTCCACAAAGATTTGCCTTCGAGTTATGGGGCTTGAACTCAGGGCCTGGCCACTGTCCTTGAGCTCTATTTGATCAAGACTGGTGGTCTACAAGTTGAGTTCCACCTCCCCTTCCAGCCTTTGCTTTGTGGAATCGAACCCAGGGTTTCAGGCTTGCTAGGCGACCACTCTATCACTGAGCCACATTCTCAGCTAGGATGATCCCCCACTCCCAAACCCATATGGCCAATCCTCAGATAAATAGAAATAAGGGGCTAGGATGAATATGAAGCACAAGTCTGGTTCACACGGAAATACTTCCCTGTCCTCTCTTCGACACCCTTATTTAAAGTTTCTCTTTTACTATTGAGGGATGAGAGAGGGAGAGGGACGTCTGAGAGAGGAATACCAAGAACAGTGGCCCCCTGAGTCCCACAGCCTCCCCCACACAAGTGGTCCTACAGATTCCCGTCTTAACTGACTCAATATTGTGTCTACACTGTCTCCCTAACCATGCAAGGCTCAGAATGAAATAAATGTCAGTCGTGGCCTCAGCCCACACCCAGAATAGAAGCTCCTAGTCCCAGGCTGACTTCCACCTCTGACTTCCCTGAGTTAGACTGGACCCACCACTCACCACTGTGTTGATGTCAATGATCTCATGGATGGATTTCAGGAAGAAGGTCTATGGCAAAGAGCAGAAGCAGCAGTGTGAGTAGGGAGGAAGAAGCCGGAACAATTGGTCTGGGATCCTTAGAGCCTTCCTGTCAATCCAGAGCCATCCTGATCTGAAGCACAGCCAAGTCCAGGGGATGGACAAGATAGAGGAGCAAGGGAGGTACTGCTTTATCTTGGTGCACTTGAAATTTCCAATATTTGGCCCATGCCAATCCCAAAGCCAACATGCAATGCCTCTTCTTGTTGTTGTTGTCCATGAGCATTGTCCCTGAGCTATTTTTTCTCAAGGCTTGCACTCTTCCACTTGAGCCACAGGGACACTTCTTGTTTTCTGATGGTTCTTCGAGGATAAGAGTCTCACACACTTTCCTGCCCAAGCTGGCTTGGATGCCAGATCTCACCTTCCTGAGTAGCTAGGATGACAGGCATGAGCCACCAGTGCCAAGCATGTGATGACTTTTTAAATGATCTTGGCGAGTCTGTCAAAGGAACTCCACAGGGTCTGGATAGACCATGACCCAATCAAAGAGCTGGGTTTGGGGAAGGCTGAGGTTATAGACATTCTTTTCCCCAAAATTATAGATGTCAGGTGGTGTTGGATGCATCAAACTCCTAGGCCAACCACCACTAGTCTTAGTGGGGAAAATGGTAGCTAATACCCAAAGGTTACAGTGTAGAAATCTCTGATTTTGCATGCATATGGGTTGTGTGTGTGTGTGTGTGTGTGTGTGTGTGTGTGTGTGTGTGTGTTGTGTGTGTGTGTGTGTGTGTGTGTGTGTGTGTGTGTGTGTGTGTGTGTTTACCAAGGCTTGAAGATCCTAGGTGGTAACCTTTAGGATGTTTGCACAGGTTTGGTGCTCGAACATTTGAATTATAGTATTTGTTCTTCCCAGCTTTTTGGTGATTCTTTGGAGATAAGAGTATGCCCAGGCTAGCTTTGAATCTTGATTGATCCTTCAGTGTCAGACTTGAGTAGCTAGGATTATAGGCATGAGCAACTGGCAGGCAGCTGCACAGATGTCTTTTCATACTTTCTGTTCTAACAGCTGTCTACTTGCCCTGGCCTAGATCTCTGACCTCTACATCAGCTCCCAGCAGCCCTTGACTGTGTGGAGAAAATAATGCTCAAACCTGTCAGAGCATCCTATTTCTTTGTCCTCAGGGGAGAGTATGTTTCCTCTGAAGCCTGGAGGAGAAGGGGAAGGGGAGGGAGGGATAGCTGTAGATGGATGCTTGGCTAGGAAATAGGTATTCTGTTTTATCCAAGAAGGAAAGTGTGCCCAGATGCTAATGGCTCATATTCCTAGCTCCCTCAGCAGGCTGAGATCAGAGGACTGACATTCAGATGCAGCCCAACCAGGTTGAGCTAGAAGCTTTTCTTAAGCAAGAGTTCTTCCTTGCATTTGCCCTGACTCCTCCATGCAAAGAGGGCCTGAGGGTCAGGAGCTGTGAAAAATAGGCTTCCAGCCACAGAAATTGGCTGGGGTCTTTGGAGAAAAATCAAGCTAATCTTTCCCTGGGTCTCATTCTGGGACTCCACTTTCTGCCCTACCTGTGACTCAAGTACAAAACTTGACCCAGCCTTCAGTGTTTGGCCAGACTTGTCTGAAGCCACAGAACCTTCATTCCATCCACACCACCTGCTTTACACCACACCTCAGGACCTTTGCCCATGCTCTACCTTGTGCCTGAGGCTCTCTGTTCTTTTCCACAACTTAGAAATCCTGTGGAATTTTGGCACTGATTATATCACTTCCTGGAGCAAGTCTCTCCTTCCCTGCTCCCTCTTTTTTTTAACGAATGTTTCTAGAGGTGGAATTTGTGCAGGCTGACTGTCAAATTCTCTATCTTGGTGTGTGTTTGTGTGTGTGTGTGTGTGTTACATGTGCGTGTTTGCATGTGCCAGGCCTGGGGTTTGAATTCAGGGCCTGGACGCTATCCCTGATCTTTGGTGCTCAGACTAGCACTCTACTACTTCAACCACAGCTCTACTTCTGGATTTTGGGGAGTTTAATTGGAGAAAAGAGTCTCATATACACTTTCCTGCTTGCATTTGGGATCCTCAGATTTCAGCCTCCTGAGTAGCTAAGGTTACAGAGGTGAGCCAACAGCACCTGCCCTCTACCTGTTACCCATAACCTCAGCCCTCTTCTAAGTCCCAGTAGATAATGTCTCACCATGCTCACCTTTTTTTTTGGCCAGTCTTGGGGTTTGAACTCTGGGTCTGGGCATGTGCCTGAGCTTCTTTTGCTCAAGGTTAGCACTTTTATTGCTTAAGCCACAGTGCCAATTTTGGCTTTTTCTGTTTCTGTGGTAGGGAGGAATCGAACTCAGGGCTTCATGTGTGCTAAGTAAGCACTCTACCAGTAAGCCACATTTGAAGCCCAAGGCTTACTTCAAACGGGAGTTATGACAGTGGGATTTATTGGATTACTCCTTTTGGCACAGAAATTTCTGGCTATTTTCTATCTTTCCCAGGATTTGGGACCAGCCTGAGACTCGGCAATGAGGAATGATTAATGAGTGATGGCCACCAGGCCCCAGAAACCTAGGCTCACATTCTACAGAGGGATAGAGGATATGGAGCCACAACCTTCGACAACTCCTGCAGCCTAAGAATTGTGGTTTCCCTTGATAATTGCCAGGACATAATTCACCCGTTGCACACTCCAGTTGCACACACCAGCCCAGGCAAAGCCTTCCTGGCTTCAGTTCTTAAACTGTAGTGAAGGATGCTTGTTCAAGCTACCTGCTCAGACTTAATACTCTCTGAGGGCTTGTTCCAGCTTGCCCAGGTTGAGGGGCTGGGCATGGGCAACTTGCTGAATGCCCATCATCCAGGCCCTTTCCCTGAGCTCTTTTGCTCAAGGGTAGTGCTCTGAAACTGGAGCCACGGGGCCACTCAGGATTTTTTTGTTATTATTTTTTTTGATTTCCTGTGATCTCTTAAGAAATATGAATGTTGCGGTCTTTCCTACCCAGGCTGAATTCAAATTGGCATCTCAGCCTCCTGAGGAGCTAGGATTACAGGCAAGAGCCATTACACCTGGCTTCCTTTTCTTCTTGTTGTTCTTTTTTTTTTTTTTTTTGCAACAATCTGAAATCTTCACGGTGTCATTCCAATGGTTTACATTCGAAGTAAAATCCCAGGCCTGGAATTCAAATGCTAGGATGGCCACCCACAAATGGAGGGAGATCCTGACTAACTCATTCCTATACATGTGAATGCTAATGGAATGTTATAAAAGTAATAATTAAATTTGCAGTTAATTAATGACTTTATTTTAGAATGCCACACAAAAATTATTGAATTTATATCTTCCATTCTAGCACCTTTTTGGCAATTCATTGATATTTTAGTAATGATTTTATAAGTATTAGATGATGATACTTCATTAAATGGAAGCATAATTTAACAACTAATAATTTGTAAAAATATATAATTTAATAATATCCTCACATTCCCTCTGTCAGTATATATATGTATGCATATATATATATATATATATATATATATATATATGTATGTATGTATATATATATCGCACTACTGTGGCTTGATCACAGGTCCTCAGAACTTCCTGGCAGCTCAGTTTTCTGGAGGCTGTTGGGCTAAGTCTGTGACCCCATTTATGGATTGGGCATTGTAGGCTGTGAGTTGAAATCCCAGCATGGTCAATAATGTATTCATGGAGTAAGAAGCCAATTTTGACACATTTTTTTTCCTTCTCTGTTAATGTCCTAGGTCTCAGTATATGTGATATGATGTAATAAAATAAATTTTTATGTGTAATAATACTAAATAAATAAGGGTAATAAATTCCATATGGGAAAAACCCATGTGTGTAAATAGATCTCATATATGAGGATTATTATTTCCAGTACTGGGACTTCAATTCAGGCCCTTGGAACTTTCTGAACTTCTTGTGTTCAAGAACAGTGATCTACCCCTTCAACCAGAGTACCACAGAGTTACCCAGACCCCGAGTTTAAATGCCAGTAAAATGGTGCAAATTCCAAGCCAGGTCCTTATTATTGTTATTGTTATTGTTATCATTATTATTATTATTTGGTATTAGGCCAACCACTGGGCTTGAACTCAAGTCTTGGCATCTCTGCCATAGCCGATCCTGGGATCCTAGGTCCTGAATTCAAATCTGAGGGCTGGCAAAAAAAAAGTAAAAAGGAAAAGCATAAAACTGAGAAGTTCAATCAGGTGGTTTTTTTTTTCCTTTGTATTGTACCATCCTGGGTCTAAATACAATGCCCAGACAATGTACATGACATTATATTGCTGATGTTTGGCGGGCTATTAGGTAAGCCAAGCCAAAATCAGCAACTTAGGCCTGAAGTTTGAATCCCGGGACTCGCATTAATGAATGGCTGGCGGGAGATTCTAAGAAACGCTTTCTAGGCTGGGAAGGTGGCTGAGTGGTAGAGTGATTGCCTTGCATGCTAGAGGCCCTGGGTTCGATTCCTCAGCACCACATAAGCAAAAAGAAAAAAGCCAGAAGTGGCGCTGTGGGTCAAATGGTAGAGCTATAGCCTTGAGTTGAAGAGCTGAGAGAAAGTGACCAGGCAAAGAGTTCAGACCCCACGAACCGACCCCAAAAAAACAAATTAAAAAAATTAAAATAAAAAAGAAATGCTTTCCAATAGATATCCGTACAAATAGAATGTTGTAAAAATAACAATTACATTAGTAGTTAGTGTACGATTATATTATAAAATTATATACAACAATTATACTACATTGACTAATTTTTAATGAATACTTTATTATGTATTCAATCATGATAGTTATAAAAGGAAGGAATAATTTAATTGGCAATATTTGGTAGAAATATCATATATGCAATTTCATAATTTACAGACATCTCTCATTAAATATATCTACATCTCTCTATCTCTCTATCTATCTCTCTATCAATCTACACATTTATCTGTTTATACACTTGTCACTACTGGGGCTCAGTGGTAGAGTGCTCGCCTAGTAAGTACGAAGCCCTTGATTCAAGTCCTCACTACCATGTGCATAGAAAAATCCAGAAGTTGTGCTGTAGCTCAAACACTGGCGCACTAGCTTTGAGCACAAAGGCTTAGGGACTGTGTCTAGACCCTTACTCAAGACCCAGGACTGGCACCAAAACAAACAAAAAGGAAAAGAGTCTAGTGCTGACATTTGCCATCTAGCCTGAATTAGCCAGAGGTAAACCGCTGCAACCCAGTTCCATGGACTAGATGCTGCTGGCTTGCTCACCCTGTCATCCAAGATACTCGGGGGCTGACATATGACACTGGTGGATGTAAAACCCAGCCCTGGTAGGAATTCTGCGAAACTCTGAGCTGTGGCTTAAAGTGGTAGATGTCCAGTATGATCAAAAGATATAAGGACAGTACCCCCAAAATTTCAGTGCAATCCCTGTGGCTGACTTCCCCCCACAAAAATCTCATCCCTCTGAAATCTAAATTTGGATTGTTTGTGGTGTGTTTCTGAAAGAATGGTGATACTGATGAAAGTACCCTAATTCTAATGACATTATGTGGGTTACAGCTATGTGATGAGTCTTTCATGATTTGTTGTGTGCTGAGTCCTTTATGGGGTGCATTTTTTCATTTTTTCATCTGGTTATTATAAGAGCTCCACAAGTAAGATGATTGTGCAAATGAGAAACTTGTGGCTCAGATATGTCCTCATGTCAGGGCCAAAATTACGTATGTACCTAACTAGTGAGTTGTCTCCTGCAGACAATTGTTTTGGCTTATGTTTCTTGATCAGGAACCTTGAACTCAGGGCCTAGCCACTGACACTTATCAGTGGAGATCATGGATAGCACCCTACCACATGGAGCCAAGGACCCACTTGCAATAGAGTGTTACAGTCTAGGAATGTAGTAGCTGAGGTCTGTCACCCTGCCTACTTACGAAGCTGAGATCTGATGATCTGGGTTCAAAACTATCCCAGACACAAAAGGTCCCATGAGACTATTATCTCCTATTTACCACTTAGAAATTTGAAGTGGAAGCCAGTCACTGCTGACTCGTGCCTGTCATCATAGGTACTCAGGACTCTGAGAGCTGAGGATCAGGGTCCAAAACCAGCCTGGGCAGGAAATACTTTGAGATGCTTCTCTCCAGTGACCCTCCAAAAACCTCAAGGGGTACTGTTGCTCAAGTGGTAGAGCGATCGGCTTTAGCTAAAAAACTCAAGGATAGCAACCAGGCCTAGACCTAAATTCCTCCAACTTCCAACAAAAGAAAGAAAGAAACCTGAAGTAGAATGCTGGGAATGTGTCTTAAGAGAAGAGTGCTTTGCATGTATGAATCCCTGGGATTGATTCCTTAGTACTACATCACTAGAAAAAAGCCTGAAGTGGCTGTGTGCCTCAAGTGGTAGAGTGCTATCCTTGTACAGGAGAAACTCAGGTACAGTGTTCAGGTCCTGAGTTGAAGCTCCAGGACATGTATATGAACACACATGTATGTACACACACATACACACACAAATACCAGAAGTGAAGCTGTGACACTAAATGATAAAGAACTGAGCTGTCTGAGCTCATGGTCAGTACCCAGGTCCTGTGTTCAACCCTGAAACACAGCCACCTAGGACCCAACTAGGAGAGGTCAAAGTTTCAAAATCTGATGAGTTTCACCAGCCATAGATGACAGGAAGCACAGTGATATTACACATGTGGTTTGATTTAGCAAGCTTCTTTGAACACAGGGAGGCATCATTACCAATAATGAATTATTTCATTAGGTTGAGCTCCCTAGTTGTCTGCCCGAAGGACCCTTGAATTAATTGTAGCAGGTTATTTCAACACTGGAACATAGTTTAACAAAGACAGAATATGTGCAGGGAACTTGGACACGGGAGGTGCACAAATGAAGTCTACCTGTCACATCAGAGCTCTCGGCAAAGTGATAGCTTGTGGTATATAGAGGCCTTTTCCTCCTGGCCTGCAGAGCCCACCCACACTTCTCACTAATTGGCCTAGAAGGAGTTTTTTTTATCACTCAGCTGTACAGGAGTGAGGCCTGTTCCAACAATGAGGAAGACTTCTTAAAGCAGTCCCTGATGTGGAGAAAACCTAAAGCTACAATGGGAACAGTGAGAGGAGCCCCGGAAGATGCACTTGTCTTGAAAACTCTCTCTGTTCTATGAAATAATTCTATTCAAAGCAAATTTCCTAGCTGGATACCTTTCATCATAGGATCTCTAGACCTTCACCAATAGAAATACATGCATACATACAGGGGGAGACATGTTGTTACTGGCTTTTTTTTATTGGCAGGTGCGGGGGTTTTACTATGAGCCTAGGCAGTGTTCCTGAGCTCCTTTTGCTCAAGGGTAGCGCTCTGCCCTTGAGTCATAGCCCCATTCATGGGAATTTTTTATTCCTGTAATCCCTCATAAATAAGAGTGTGGTGGAATTTCCTGTCCTGGCTGAATTCAAACTGGCATTCTCTACTTCTCAGCCTCCTGAAGAGCTAGGATTACAGGTAGGATCTACTGACAATTGGCTTTCTTTTCTTCTCATTCTTTTCTTTCATCCTGACAATATGAAATCTTCACAGTGTCATTCCAATGGTTTGCATTTTGAAGTAAAATACCAAGGCCTGGAGTTGAAGTGCCTGGACTGACACCTATAAATTGAGGGAGATCTTGAGAAAATCATTCCTATCCATGGGAATGCCTAATGGATTGTTATAAAAGTAAAAATTAAAAGGCTGTATATGACAAACCTACAGCGAGCATTATACTCAATGGTGAAAAACTAAAGCCATTTCCTCTTAACTCAGGAACAAGACAAGGATGCCCACTCTCTCAACTTCTCTTCAATCTAGGATTAGAATGCCTAGCTACAGCAATAAGACAAGATGCAGACATAAAGGGGATCCAAATAGGGAAAGAAGAAATAAAACTCTCCCTCTTTGCAGATGACATGATCTTGTATTTAAAGAATCCCATAGACTCCACTCCCAAATTACTCAAGCTGATTCAAAACTTTGGCAAAGTAGCAGGTTATAAAATTAACCCCCCAAAATCAATGGCTTTTCTGTATGCCAACAATGAGAAAAGTGTGGCTGAAATTAGGAAAGCAACTCCATTTGTAATAGCCCCACAAAAAATAAAGTACCTAGGAGTTAACTTAACTAAAGAAGTGAAAGACCTCTATGATGAAAACTTTAAAATCTTGAAAAAGGAAACCAACACAGAACTTGAGGAGATGGGGACAAACAAGTCGTTTAAGGATTCAGGTGGACCTGTTGCAACAATGAGAAGTACAAAATGTCATGTTAAAACCAGCTTTACAATGTCGGTGTGGGGGGGGTGAGGGGGGTATGATTGGGTGTGGGGGAGGGGGGAGGCTGGGAAGGGAGGTGAAGTGTAAACAAAGGAGGAGGCTGCAATGCTTGGTAAGAAATGTATGCATTATCCTGCCCATGTAATTGTACCCCCTCTGTACAGTATGTTCTGAAATAAAATAAAATAAAATAAAAGAAAAGAAAAGAAAAATGGCAAAACCTCCCATGCTCCTGGATTGGCAAGATTAACATCGTGAAAATGGCAATACTTCCCAAGGCTATCTACAAATTCAACGTGATACCTATCAAAATTCCACCCTCGTTCTTCAAGGAAATAGAAGAGGCAATCCAAAAATTCATATGGAACAATAAAAAACCCCGAATAGCAAAAACGCTTCTCAACAGAAAGAACACTGCTGGAGGAATATCAATACCAAATTTCAAACTCTACTATAAGGCCATAGTAATCAAAATAGCTTGGTATTGGCATAAGAACAGACCTCAGGACCAATGGAATAGAGTTGAAAACCCAGAAATTAACCTACAGACCTATACCCATCTAATCTTCGATAAGGAAGCTAAAACAATAGAATGGAAGTAAGACAGCCTCTTCAGTAAATGGTGCTGGCAAAATTGGTTAACTACATATAGAAAACTAAACCTAGATCCTTATATATCACCCTGCTCCAGAATCAACTCCAAATGGATTAAAGACCTTGAACTCAAAGCAGACACTCTGAAAACATTGCAGGATGGAATAGGAGAAACCCTAGGTCTCCTTGGCTCAGGCCGAAATTTTCTGAATAGAGCCCCGGAAGCACAACAAATCAAAGAAAGGTTTGGCAAATGGGATTGCATAAAGATGCAGAGCTTCTGCAGGACAAATGACATAGCTAGCAAGATCAATAGATAGCCCACCGATTGGGAGAAGATCTTTACTAGCCATACAACGGACAAGGGTCTCATATATAAAATATACTCGGAACTCAAAAAATTAAACCACCCAACAACAAATCCTCAAAGAAACAACTGCCCAATAAAGAAGTGGACGAAAGACTTAAAGAGAAGCTTCTCTGAAGAAGAAAGAAGGATGGCCAATAGACACATGAAGAAATGTTCAACATCCCTAGCCATAAAAGAAATGCAAATCAAAACAACATTGAGATATCACCTCACTCCAGTTAGAACAGCAAAAATCAAGAACTCTAACAACAACAGATGCTGGAGGGGATGTGGACAGAAAGGAACCTTACTTCATTGTTGGTGGGAATGTAAACTTGTTCAACCACTTTGGAAAGCAGTATGGAGGTTCCTCAAAAGACTTCACATAGATCTCCCCTATGATCCAGCAATCCCACTTTTGGGCATTTACCCAAATGTTTACAAACAAGACCACACTAAAGCTACCAGCACAACTATGTTTATTGCAGCATTATTTACCATAGCTAAGATATGGAACCAACCCAGATGCCCCTCAGTAGATGAATGGATCAAGAAAATGTGGTATATATACACAATGGAATTCTATGCCACCATCAGAAAGAATGACATTTCCCCATTTGTTAGGAAATGGAAAGGTTTGTAAAAAATTATCTTAAGTGAAGTAAGCCAGGCCCAAAGAAGCATAGGTCCCATGGTTTCCCTTATTTGCAATATCTAGTATAGGTATGAGTCAAGCGGAAAAGGTCAGATAATGTGATGTTAGGAAAATGAACCCTTAAATATTTATTTTAATGTTTTCGTTTCTTTCATGCATGTGTTTCTAATGCATTTATAAGATTATTTCTTTGTTGCTCTGTATGTCCCTCCCCGACAGTGTAACCCCCACTTTCACTATATTTGATGTCAATATAACATGTGGAGGAGACGGGGACAAACAAGTCGTTTAAGGATTCAGGTGGACCTGTTGCAACAATGAGAAGTACAAAATGTCATGTCAAAACCAGCTTTACAATGTCGGTGTGGGGGAGGAGGAGGGTATGATTGGGTGGGGGGAGGGGGGAGGCTGGGAAGGGAGGTGAAGGGTAAACAAAGGAGGAGGCTGCAATGCTTGGTAAGAAATGTATGCATTATCCTGCCCATGTAATTGTACCCCCTCTGTACAGTATGTTCTCAAATAAAATAAAATAAAAATAAAAAAAAATAATTAAATTTGCAGTTAGTTCATGATTCTCTTATAGACTGCCACATAAGATATATTGGATAATGTCTTCCATTCTAGCACCATGGTATGATTCTCCCAATTAAGGAATACTGACTACTTTTACATTAATGCTTTAATAAGTATTCAACCATGATACTTCATTTCATTGAAAGTAGAAATAATTTAATAACAAATAATTCATAATATATACATACATATATATTAAATTATATATATTAATTTAATATCCTCATATTCTCTCTCGCATATACATAGCAAACTACACATCTATCTATCTATCTATCTATCTATCTATCTATCTATCTATCTATCTATCTATCTATCTATCTATCTATCTATCTATCTATCTATCTCTCTATCTATCTATCTATCTATCTATCCGCCACTACTATTGCTTGATCACAGGTCCTCAGAAATGGCTGGCAGTTCAGTTTTTCAAAGGCTTTTGTTTTACAACTGACCCTTCATGATTTGTGCATTGTGGGCTGAGTTCAAATCTCAGCATGGCCAAAAGTTTATATGTGGAGTCAGAAACCATTTTGACCCATTTTTTCCTTCTCTGTGAAAGCCCTGGGTCTCTGTATGATGTATAATCTATATGCAAATAAATCCATGTCATAAGATGTAATAAATGAAATAAATGTTATATATGTAATAATACTAAATAAAATAAATAAAAAGTAAATAAGGGTAATGAATGTCATATGGAGTAGCACATGTATGTAAATAGATCTCATGTATGAATATTATTTTTTCCAGTACTGGGGCTTGAATTCAGGCCTTGGAAACTGGTCTGAAATTCTTATCTTCAACGATGGTGGGTTTCCACTCCCCCACAGTGCCAGAGTTAATCAGACCCTGAGTTGAATTCCCAGGCCTGTCAGAAAAATGGTGCAAATTCCAAGCCAGGATCTTAAATTTTTTTTGACCAGAAACATGCACTGTCTTGAAAGCACTCTCTTTGGTATGACATCATTCTATTCAAAGCAAATTTGTTAGCTGGTTGCTATTCTTCCTAACGACTATGGATGTTCACTGATAGAAATACATGCATATATACACAGACACATGCAGTAACTGGCTTTTATTTTAGTGCAGATCCTGAAACTTGAACTATGAGCCTAGAAATTGTCTCTGAGCTCCATTTACGCAAGGAAACACTTTATTGTGCCTTAATCCATGATACTTCATTAAATGGAGTTATAATTTAATACCTAATAATTATTAGTAATATATTACATGAAATTTAATAATATATAGACATCTCACATTCTATAAATATATTTATTTTTAAATGTACAGTGGAATATATATATACATCTCTCTCTTTTACTCTCTGTATATATTTATATACACATATTTGCAGCAATTTACACATCTATCTATTTATATATTGTCCACTCCTGGAGCTAGAACTCAGGTCCTGGGAAGTGCCTGGCATTGAATTTGTTTGAGGCTGCTGTGTTTAAACTGACCCCTTGATGAATTACACATTCCAGGACCTGAGTTCAAATTTCAGGAGTGCTGAAGTCAATAGGTGGAGTAAGAAGCCAATGTTGACCTGATTTCCCTTCTGTTGAAATATTTTGCCCTAGGTACAATAAGTAATATGTATACAAATACATGTATATGATATATATTATCATATATATAAGTATATATATATATATATATAATTTTTGCCAGTTCTAGGGCTGGAATTCACAACTGGGAAATGCTCCGGATTGTTTTTCTTCTAGGAGGTTAGCTTTCACTTCACCCAGAGCACAATAGTGTTACCCAGTCCCTGAGTTCAAATTCCAGGTATGGCAGAAAAAATGGCAAAAACTCCTACCCAGGACCTTAACTTTTTTGGGCAAGCAGGCACGGGGCTTGAACTCAGGTTGCCACAACTCTGCCTCAGCCTTGATTACCCTAGGCTGGGGTTCATCTTTTACACCCACCAACATCCAGGGATCCTACGACCCGTGTTCAACTCCCAGCTCTGGCAAAAAAATAAACCAACCAAGATGGAGGAGGAAAAACCAGGAAGTTTTAGACAAGAGTTTTACCTTTGTTTCCTTTGCACTGTGACCATCCTGGTTCTCAATGACTCGGCTTGAAAATTGTACATGACCTTGTATGGTTGAATGCTGGCGGGCTGTCAGTGAAACCTGAGCCCAACCAAGACACCTAGGCCTAGAGTTTGATCATGGGATTTGACTTACTCGTTCCTATTTATAGGAACAATAATAGAATCTTTGTAATGTACCAATTGAACTACTAATTATCTAGTCATTGTAGTTTAAGATTGTTTGCAATAAATATAGGACATTGATTAATTTAATTAATACTTTATTAAGTCTCCTACTGTGACTAATTAATGGAGGCATAATTTTAGACCAAATAATTCATAGTAATAGAATATATAAACATAAGATATAGGTCATCATTCTTTATATAGAGTTATACACTAGAATCTACATAAATGTCTATCTGTCTCTATAACTTTATTTATAGATTCATATACATATGTAAATACACACACACACACACACACACACACACACACACACTGCAATCTACCCATCCATCTGTTTATATATTGGCCAGTCCTAGGGCTTCATCTCAGGTCCTCAAATTTGCCTGAAAACTTCACCTGTGTCAGACTGGTGGGCTAAAATTGACCCATTCATGAAGTGGGCCTTCAAGGCCCAGAGTTCAAATCACAGAACTGCCAAAAACTTGATCCTGGTGGAAGAAGGAAATTGTCCCACTTATTTGCCTTACCAGTGAAAGTCCTGGGTCTCAGAAATGATGTATAATAAATAGCCAAATCTATGTTCTGTGTAATAGGATGTAAAAAATGTTATACATGTAATCATACTCTCTAAAATATATAATAAATAAATAAATAACAAAATAAAATGTATAACTACACTAACTGCAATATGTAGTAAACTTGTGTGTGTAAGTATAAATCATGTATTTAAAATGTATACGAATATTATTTTTGCAAGTGCTAGGAACAAGCCAGTCTTTCTTCTCTTCCAGCACTGTGAGCTTTCCCTTCCCCAACAGTACTGCAGATTTACCCAGACCCTCAGTTCAAATCCCAGGCCCGGCAGAAAAAAATGGCGTGAATACAATGCCAAGTAGCCTAATAATTGTTTAAATATTTTTAATGTATATATGTACTTACGCATGTATGTATTTCGTATTTTTATTTTGTCAACCACAGGGCTTGAACTCAGGGCATGGCAACTCTACCTCAGCTTTGATCACTCTAGGTTTGTTGCAGTCACTGGACCCACAGCCGAACCTAGGTTCCTGGGCCTCAAAGGCTAACAAGAAAAATAAATAAATAAAATGACACAGAAAAAAACCCAGATGGCTGCCGGTTTTACATTTATTTTCTTTTCAAGGTGACCATCCTGGGTCTAAATGACAGGGCTGAAAAGTGTTGGCAACTTGGCATTGCTGAAGGCTGTCGGGCTTCCAGAGAAGCCATGGGCCAACCCGACAACATAGGCCCTGTGTTCAAGCCGGGTCCTGACCCTTACCAATGGAAGGAGATCCTAAGAGTCTTATTCCTATTCAATGGAATACCGATGGAAAATTATGAATGTCAAGGTTGAATTACTTGTTCCTAAATGATACTAGCATAAAATTAGAGAGTGATTTTAGGAGGCCGATGGATTTTAATGAATATTTTTTGACACATTAAAAGAATACTATTAATTACATGGACACAATAGTTTCAGGACAGTGGTTGATATAATCAATAATTCATTAAGGATGAAAACAGTAATATTAATTACATGAAGGCATAATAAATTCCCAAGAATTGGTAGGAATGTAGCCTATATAACTAAATAATGTACAGACATCTCTGGCACTCTATAAACATCTATATTTATTTGTGTACAACCATCTGCATGTCCATCTGTTCTTGTTTTGTCAACCCCTAGGGCACAATCTCAAGTGCTGGGAACTGCTTGTCGGCTCAATATGCCCCAAGCTGGCATGCTGACTCTCATCCATTCGTTAATTGGGCCTTGTAGGCTGTGAGTTCAGATGCCAGCACTCACAAAAATTGAATCATGCAGTAAGACACAGGGAGACACATGTTTTCTTTTTATGTGAAATCCTGGTTGTCAGGTGTGAAGTTTCATACATAGGCAATGCTACATCCTATGTGATAAATGTAGTAAATATTCCATGTGTTATAGCAGTCAATAAAATAAATAGTAAATGAATAAAAAATAAAATGAATAACTACACTGCACAATTTAGAGTCAATATACGGGGCTCAATCTCAGGGCCTGGGCATTGCCTGGCAGCTGAATTGGCTAGTGCTTGCTGTGCTGTCAGTCACACATTCATGAAGGGAGCCTTCTTTGCCCTAAGTTTAGATCCCAGCACTCCCAAAAATGTAATCTTGGAGTGAGAAGCCGAGCATGACATCTTTTCCTTTTCTGTGAAAGTGCTCGGTGTCAGGTAGGATGCATAATTTGGATGCAAATGTATAAGCTATGTAATATGATGTAATAAAGGTAAAAAACATCATAGGTTGAAGAATTACCACTACAGTAAGTGATAAACAGATTGAATTAGTAGTGAATCATTCTAGGATAAAATTAGATGCAATAAGTGTAGGATGTGCACTGTTTAATTAATATTTTATTAAGCATTAACAGAATAAAAATTACATGGAGTCCTAATTAAATAACTAATAATTGGGAGTAACACATGATGCATAATTTAATAATATTTAGACATTGGTCTCATTCTATGAAATATCTAATTATATGTATGGATATATGTACATATATGATAAACAATTATAGGATATTGAGTAATTATTAATTAATGCTTTATTAATTGTCAACTGGGACACATCATTAAATGGAGACATAATTTAATACCTAAGAAATGGTAGCAATATTATCTATAATTTAATAATATGCAGAAATCTCTTTTTGTGTATATAATATTTATATACAGCAATGTCTATCTATTTATACCTCGTTCACTCCTGAGGCTCGGTGGTTCAGTGCTCTCATAGTAAGCACGGAGCCCTGGGTTCGATTCCTCAGTGCCACAAAACAGAAAACTCAGAAGTTCTGCTGTCTTTCAATCAATTGAGTGCTAGCCTTGAGCACAAACGTTTAGGGACAGTGTCTAAGCTCTTATTCAAGCCCCAGGTCTGATGCCAAAAAAAGGTAGGATATTCTAACTGTAATTATAGAAGGACAGAACTTCAAAAACTTCATTACAGAGCAACTTAGGAGTATAGTGCTGACAACTGTCACCTAACCTGACTTAGCCACATGTAAACCGCTGCAACCCAGCTCCACATGTTACCCATGTCATCCTGGCTTATGCCCATTATCCTAGCTGCTCAGGGGCATTAAAACCAGTCCTGGCAGGAAGTCTGAGAGACACTTCAAAACGTGGCTCCAAGTGGTAGAGCTTTGAGTTCAAGCCCCATGGCTAACAAACCCTGCCCAGAAAAACACCTCATTAAACCATCAGATGTGAACTGGTATGGTTTGAAAATTTTTCCTCAAAGAATGGTGATACTGATGAAAGCACCCTAATTCTAGGGACAGCTTGTGGAATGGAGCTATGTGCTGAGTCCTCCATAGGGTGCTACGTTCTGAGTGCTATGTGCTAAGTCTTTCACAGGATGCAGTGTGCTGAGTCCTGCATTGGGTGCTTGGTGCTGAGTCTTTCACAGGATGTTGTGTGCTGAGTGGTGCGAAGAGTGCCATGTGCTATGTCCTTAATTGGGTTCACGCTTACATCTTGTGTATGTAAGAGCTCCACAACTTAGATGATTATACAGACAAGAATATTGAGGCTCAAATAGGGCCCCATGTCAGGGACAAAATTATGTATTACTGAAGACTCATGAGTTGTCTACAGCAGACAATGGTTTGGTTTGGATTTTTATGGGTCATGAACCTTAAACTCGGGGCTGAGGCACTGACCCTTACCTCTTGGGCTCATGGCTAGCACTCCACCACGTGGAGCCATGGACTCCCTTGCAGCAGAGGCCATCGCCAAGGGGTCAGTACCTGAAGTCTGTCATCCTGCCTTCTCGAGAAGCTGAGTTCTAAAGATCTGGGTTCCAAACTATCCCAGACACAAAAGGTACCATGACACTATTATCTTCAACTCACTAAGAACCTGAAGGGGAAGCTGGGTGCTTGAGCTCATGTCGGTTATCCTACCTACTCAGGAGGATGAGATCTGAGGATCATGGTTCAAAGCTAGCCTAGGCAGGAAAGTCCTTGAGAAACTTAGCTCCATGAACCACCAGAAAACCTGAAGTAGCTCTGTGGCTCAAGTGGTAGAGCACAAGACTTGAGCTGAAGAGGTCAGGGACAGCACACATGCCAAGACTTCAACTCCTTCAATCCACAACAACCACAATAAAAAAAGACAGAAATTAACAAAGCTGAAGTAGAGGGCTGGAGATGTGCCTTAATGGTAGAATGCTTTGCATATATGAAATTGTGGGCTTCATTTCTCAGGACCACGTCACTAAGACAAAGCCTGAAGTGGCTCAAGTGGGAGAAGGATATCATTCTACAAGAGAAACTATGTACAGTGCTCAGGTCCTGAGGTCAAGCTTCAGGACTCATGTATATGTGTGCACGCACACACACACCCGTGCACACACACACCGTGGTGTGCACACATACACACACACAAATACACTCACAGACCAGAAGTGATATTGTTACACAAAATGGTAAAGCACTGGGATTCTGCACTGAGTTCATGGTCAGCACCCAGGCCCTGTTTTCAACCCCAAAACCTAGGCACCTAGGGCCCAACTAGGAGAAGTCAAAGGTTTCAAAACCTGATGAGCTTCACCAGTCCTAGATGACAGGAAGCTTTGTGATATCCAACATGTGCTTGGATTTCCCAATCTTCTGGAAACATAGGAGAGGCATCATAGGCCCAACATTGCCTGCAATGAATCGTTTCATTATGTTCAGTGCCCTAGTTGTCTGCCTGAAAGGCTCCTGAATTATATTGAGCACTGTAACTGAACACCAGAATATAGTCACACAAAGGCAGGATAAGTGCACAAACTTGGCCTGCCATGGGAGGTGGCACAAATGAAGGTCTCCTGTTAAAACAGAGCACTGGGGTGAGAGATAGCTAAGGGTACAAAGAAGCCTTTTTCTCCTGACCTTCAGAGCCCACCCACACTCATCCTCACTAACTGGCCCAGATGGAGTAGTTTGTTACCCAGTTGTACAGGAGTGAGGGCTTTTGTGTGCCTATCCAGACAATGAGAGAGACTTCTTCCAGCAGGCCTGTGATGGAGAAAAACCCTCAGGTTACACTGTGAACAGTTAGGGGAGTCCCGGAATATGCACTATCTTGAAAGAAGTCTCTCTGTTATGAACTCATTGTACTGAATACAAATTTCCTAGTTTGGTGCCATTCATCATAGCCACTCGGGAATTTCACATAGACAAAGACATGGAAGTACAGGCTCTTTTTGTGGGGGCTGGTCCTGGGGTAGAAATATGAGCCTATGCATGGTCCCTGAGCTCCTTTTGCTTGAGTCACAGCCCCACTTCTGGGTATTTCTGTGATCTCTTAGAAATAACTGTGTCATGGACTTTCGTACACTGGCTGGATTCAAAGTAAGTTTCTGTACATCTCAGCGTCCTGAGGATCTGGGATTACAGGCAGCAGCCACTGGCACCTTATTTCTTCTCTTCTTCATTTTTTAATCTGGACAGTCTGACTTCTTAACAGGGTCATCCCCAAGGTTTTAAATTATAAGTAAACTACCCAATGTTCTTTATAGCTGCTTTCCCTGAGAAGGATTTTCTTTCTTCATCTTGCCCTCTGGTCACAGGTTTGAGGCCAAAAGTAAGAAATGAGTGTCACAAGATTTGGGAGTAAATATCCACAGTACATGCCAGTTCTGTCACTTAGCATTGAGCTGCTGTGAATTTACTCTCTTAGGATATGAGGACCGAAAGCTTGAGCGATCCTCATACAGTCTGCATTGCTCCTTTTGCCTATAAAATGATCTAATAATTATGAGTGTTTTGTGTCTCCAACGGTAAGTGTCTGGAACACACTAGTAGCATCTTCATGTGAAGAGTTAAAGTTTTGAGGCAGTGACCGCTTGTTGCTTGTTTCTAGCAGAGCAACACGTGGTGGTAATCCGAACACCTGGTTGGTTGTATGCCTTTATAAACCCTGCAAATCTGTAGCTTGTGGTTCTCCTCCTAGGCTCCGCTGTGGTGGAGTGTAGGATGAGACCCAAGCTGCAGCCCGTTTAAATAAAACCTTAAAACAGCTGTAAAGTCTGACTCTCAATGGTCTTCTTGGTGGGGATCCTGCGACCTGGATGTAACATATTATTGGGGGCTCAACCGGGATCCCTCCAAAGACCCCGAGATCTCAGACTCCAAAGGTAAAACAGAGCTGTCTTTGTTAATTTGTCTTGTCCTGTCATTTGTCTGTTTTACTTTTATTTTCCTTTGTGAGGATGGCCACTCCGATTCGTAAAGGCTTGTTGAAGCAGATGCGCTTGCACCACAACCCTGGAGGAACTGGGAGACGTCCAAGAACCTCTTATGGGGTGGGGGTCCTTGGAACCCCGCTGTGTGGGGCAGGGGGGGAGGAGGCGGTCCTTGGAAAACTGCCGTGTGAATTGTGGGGCGGGGGTCAGTTCAGTGTTGGGCTGGAACTGACTAAGAGGGCCTCCTAACAAAGGCCCAACTCCCCCACTGTAGCTCTGCTCCTTCTGCTATGTGGTGTTGGTGTGAACCCCACCGTGACTGTAGTCAGTGGACCAATTGGGGAGATCTCCACTTTGTAAGTTTTTTTTTTTTTTGGGAACTGTCAGGCCTGCGTGTGTTTTGTTTGTACTGTTTATCGTTTTTTTGGACTGTAGGTCTGATGGTACTGGAAACCATAGGCACCACTCCATCTAGCCCCCTAGACTTACAAAAAGAAACTGAGACAGAGGGAAAGAAAAGGTACCCCCTCCCCGGTTTTTCAGGGAGATTAATTGGAAGAAGAAATGTTTCCTCCCCCATACTCTTCTTTCTAGGTTCCTTTTGCAGAACCTGAGAATGATCAAGAGGAGGAGGAAGCTATAGAACACTTGGCACCTGCCCCTAAAGTTTCTGAGGGGCCAGTCACTCGACGATGCCATGTGATCAACCCCGCTTCTAATGCAGCTGTTTTTCCCTTACGCGTCATAGGTCCTCTGGATGCAGATGGTCAACAGCAACTCCAATATTGGCCATTTTCTAAAAGTGATCTATACAATTGGCCCACCCAAAATGCCCCCTTTTCTGAGAAACCCCAGGATTTACTTCATTTGCTTCAAATTATTCTCTTTACTCATCAGCCCACTTGGGATGATGTTAGTCAGTTTTTACAGGTCCTTTTTACCACCGAAGAGAGAGACTGTATCTAAGAGGCAGCCCAGAAACATATCCCTGGCCCCACAGGAGCACCTATCACCGATCCTGCCCTGATCACTGCCTATTTTCCTGAGATCTGACCAACATGGGACTGCAATACATTTGAAAGTATGGATAGACTCCTTGTCTATCACCAGGCTGTTGGCAGGTCTCAAGGCAGCAGGTTACCAACCTATTAATATGGCTAAAGTTTATGATGTTAGACAGGGAGAAAGTGAAAATCTGGCAGCATATCTTGAGCGGCTTATGGAAGATTTTAGTCAATATACCCATATGATCTTGAGACCCCAGAGTCAGCTCAGATGATTATGTTTGCCTATATAAATCAAGCTGCAGCAGACATAAAGCGAAAGTTGCAGGCTCTAGACAGACTTGGTGAAAAGTCTGTTAGTGATCTAGTAGCTGCGGCAGAATAAGAGAGAAACAGAGTTGCAAAGACAGGAAAGGAAGGACAGAGAATGTGAAATTGAGTGTGAAAAGAGCAACCAGGCCAATGAAAAGAGGCCAGAGTAGTTGGACTCGCTACTATCGCATGCCAAGCATACCTGGTTCATAGACAGAAGCAGTTTCATTTGAGATGGAAAAAGGTACTCTGATGCAGCAGTCACCATGGGCACTGAGATAGTGTGGGCAGTAGCACTCCCCCAGGGAACGTCTGCACAAAGAGAAGAATTAGTGGCACTAACAAAAGCCCTACAGATGGGAAAAGGAAAGAGACTAAACATTTACACGGGCAGTCGGTATGCTTTTGCCACTGTGCATGTCCATGGAGCCATTTACCAAGAGAGGGGGCTGTTGCCAGCTGAGAGAAAGGCTATTAAAAATGAACAAGAAATTTTAAGCCTCATCTGGGCCTTATGGGAACCAGCAAATATTGCCGTTATGCACTGTCCTGGCCATCAATAGGTAAGTGATTCAATAACTTGGCCGATCAGGCAGCTAAGGAGGTGGATCTCCAGCCCAGAGCAGAAGTAGACCCAGGGCCACAAGCTTTGCCTCCTGAGCCTCAGAACTTCCAAGAAGACTTGGAGTGGATAAAGAAAATTTCCATGGCCTATAGACCCACAAACAGAGAAAGAAATAAAGACTGGTGGAAAACTGGTGAGGGGAAACTTACCTTGCCACAAAGACTGGGCAAGAGGATTCTTATGAGAATCCATCGGGTCTCTCACATGGGTACCCAAAGAATGGAGGACTTCCTCCTACACTCTGAAGTAAAAATCAGGCAAGGAAATCAACTCATTGAGGACATTGTTAAAGATTTTAAAGCCTGTCAGCTCAACAATGCCCCTAATCAACTGGTTACAAAAGAAGCTCGCCTCCATGCAGACAGGCCAGGGGTTTATTGGGAAATAGACTTCACAGAAATTAAAACTGGAAAATTTGGATATAAATATTTGCTAGTTTTTGTAGACACCTTTTCAGGATTGGTTGCAGCCTACCCAACAAAGCATGAGACCACGAACCTCATATCTAAGAAGGTCCTGGAAGAAATCCTACCTAGATATGGCTTCCCATCCACCATTTGGTAGGACAATGGACCGGCATTCGTCTCAAAAGTAAGTCATGGAATAGCCGTGGCACTGGGAATGGATTGGAAATTGCACTGTGTTTATAGACTCCAGAGTTCAGGGCAGGTTGAAAGAATGAATCAGACTCTAAAAGAGACCTTAAGTAAATTGGCCTTGGAGACTGGCCCAGACTGGGTATCGCTGCTTCCTTTTTCCCTGTTTAGAGTAAGAAATTCACCCTATCAGGTTGGCTTTACTCCTTTTGAAATAATGTATGGACACCCTCCACCCATTATCCCTAGCCTTCAGACTGAATTGCTTGCTGATTTGGATGATATTGAATTTCTGTGTAAGCTTGACTATTTACAGCTGGTGCATAAGAGGATGTGGCCCCAGCTTAGAGTATTATATGATTCTGCTTCTATTCCTACCCCCCCATTTGTTTACACCAAGGGACTGGGTGTTTGTTCAAAGGCACAACTTGAGATCTCTGGAACCACGGTGGAAGGGACTTTACATGGTGCTACTGGCTACACCTATTGCTCTTAAGGTGGATGGCATTGCTGCTTGGATCCACTGATCACACGCCAGACTAGCTTACCCCTTTGCCCTAGACAACCATAGGGAAACATGGGAAGTCTCCAAGCATCCTACCCAACAACTCTGCATACACCTCAAGAAAATAAAAATGAACTGACTGTTACTGGTATTGTTGTTTAATAGTATGGCTAAGGTCAGTTAGGGACCATACCCATTCAAGATCAAGAGCTGTTGGAGTTTAGTTTAAGGCTTGAGCCAAAGGATTGTGTCTCCGGACCATAAGTCAAGGGGGGGAATGAAGGGTTAAAGTTTTGAGGCACTGACCACTTGTTGCTTATTTCTAGCAGAGCAACATGTGGTGGTAATCCAAACACCTGGTTGGTTGTGTGCCTTTAAAGACCCTGCAAATCTTTACCTTGGGGCTCTCCTCCTAGGTGCTGCTGTGTCGGAGTGTAGGACAAGGCCCGTGCTGCAGCCTGTTTAAATAAAACCTTAAAACAACTGTAAAGTCTGAGTCTCAATGGTCTTTTTGGTGGGGTTCCTGCGACTGGGGTATAACAATGTTTCCATTTTTCTCTAGTACTCCTTGAGATTTAGACTAAGGGTTTGTGTGGCGGGGCTCCTCAGTGAATCCCTGAGGAAACCACTTGAAGCCTCCTCAGGAGAACGCCATTCAAGCCAGCCAAGCAGGAGAGTCTCTCAGACTATTTTCTCCAATAAACCACCAGAGAACCAGAAGTGGAGTCTCTGAGACTATTTTCTCCAATAAACCACCAGAGAACCAGAAGTGGAGCAGTCGCCCAGAGGGTAGAGCTCCAGCTTTGAGAGAGAAAACTGAGCAGGAAATACAATCCCGATGAGGCAGAAAAGCCTGGGAATTGCTTATGTCCAAATAACTACCAGCTGGCGGGAAGTGGAGCTGTGGTGGTGGTAGAGCCTCAGCCTTGAGCAAAGCAGCTCAGGAACACATCGGACCCTGAGTTTAAGCCCTGGGATGGCCACAAAAAATTCAAAAAGAGAAGGCCAAGTTTATGTATCAGTGCCCTACCTACTTACGTGTGTATCTATATTACCTCTCATAGTGCAAACTCTGCTTTTATTTTCTGGTTTGTTTTTCAGATATGCTAGTTGTACATACTGCATCATTCTCTTCATTTCAGGCCCATTGATTTTCTGTTCCAGGGTTCTAGGCCTGTGTCTTTATATGATGCACACTGAAGCTCTCATCAGCCTTTATTTACATTTTATTATGAGGGCAATGCAGTAACACTCACAAATCACGCAGGGGAAGAGAAGATCAGCTTTCTTAGAGGTAACTGGTATTCAGAAAATTAAATTTCAAAACATAAAATGGTAGTATACTTATGTAAAAACTACCATTAAGAAGAAAATGAAGGGGCTGGGAATATGGATTAATGAGAGAGTGCTTGCCTAGCATGCAAGAAGCCCTTGGTTCTATCCCTTAGGGACCCGTACACAGACAAAGCCAGAATATGTGCTGTGGCTCAAGTAGCAGAGTGTCTCAAGTAGAGACAGTGCCCAGGCCTTGAGTTCAACCCAACAACGGACAAAGAGATAGCTACCTAGGTAGGAGGGTAAGTAGATAGATAGAAAGAAAGAGAAAGAGAGAGAGAGAGAGAGAGAGAGAGAGAGAGAGAGAGAGAGAGAGAGAGAGAGAGAGAGAGAGAGAGAGAGAGAGAGAGAGAAGAAAGAAAGAAAGAAAGAAAGAAAGAAAGAAAGAAAGAAAGAAAGAAAGAAAGAAAGAAAGAAAGAAAGAAAGAAAGAAAGTTGATAGATGAATCTGTTTTTGACATCAGAAGGAAAGAAGGGAACACTTCCCAGTCATGAGGCTTTTTGCAGTGTGCCAGGACACCAGCATCGCCTTCACACAAACATAGAGCAGGATGACTGTCTCCGTCCCACTTCTCAGGCAGCCAAGAGCCCCAGAGTCAAGAGAGCAGAGCCAGGTTCTAACTCAGGTGCTTGGAGACAGAAAAGAAATGGCCCTGCCCCTCCCTGGATTGGGGATTTGCATTAATGATGTGAAGAATGAAGTAAGGAGAATGGACTGGCAGAGATAGAAGGGCCTTCAAACCTGACAAATGGAGTCTCAAAAACCCACTCCCTAAGACCAGAGAGCAGGGTTTTGCTACTCTGTTCCTACCCTTTCCCCCACTAAACTGGCTCTCTATTGGTAACCTAAAGATAGCTTGAGGCTCCCTTCACCTGAGGGAGGAAGGTTAATTAGTCATCGTTTGAAGAGACTGAGAAAAGCCTGACCCTGCTGTAACTATAACAAATGTTTCAGGTTTCCCCCATTGCTGGCTGTGCCTGGAATGAATGAAGTGGTTTTGCAGCTCACTTCTCTGTTGAGTGTGTACATTCTGCCTCCTAATCCTGCAGGCCTAGTTCTCTGCACCTTGCCTGGCTTTTGAAACTGTTTTCTGTCCTTCAAATACAGTGTTACACTGGATTTCTTCCTGCTAACAGAGATAGGGCTTGGATCCTGAGAACCTCTTTTGAACCCCAGATGGGTCAATAATATTTCTTTCCTTTTTCTGTAGCTCAAGAACTCCAAGAATGTTTAGAGTGCAAGTAACTTCTCATCACCAAGGGAAACATAGGAATTTCTTGAGCATGTGATGTTTCAGAACAGGAAGTCAGAATGTCCTAGACTTTCCTGCCTTGGCTGGGTTCACTCTGTGATAGAGACCTCAGCCTCCTGAGTTAGGGTGATGGTCATGAGCTACTGGTTCTCTGCTAGGGTCAGAACTGTAATGACATTGACAATACAAGTCAACTGCTTATCACAAAGGGCTTAGAGAGCATATTAAGCCTTTCAACAATGGGCCTTTCAGAACCCTGTAGGACATAAGTTTATAATGCTAGAATCTGAGAGGCTGGGCTTATGGGTGTGCTACACTTGAACCTTGAAGTCTGACTCCAATTCTGGTGTATATCAGCATTCATTTCCAAAAAATATTCTCATAAATAGTAAATAGGAAAATTACTTTGATTATCCCTCAATCTTTTTCCAGTTGTGTGTCTCAAACTGAAGCCTGGGCGCTGTCCTTTTAACCCCTCAACTCAAGGCAAACACTCTACCACTTGACCCACAGTGCCACATGATTTTTTTTGATGGTTTATTGGAGGTAACAGTCTAACAGGCTTTCCGTCCTTAGGCTGTCCTCAAACTGCGATCTTCAGATCTAAGCCTCCTGAGAAACTAGGTCTCCAGAGCCACTGGAATCTGGTGTATTGTTTTTGCCAGACCTGGGGCGTGAAATTAGGGACTGGGTACTGTTGTTGAGCTTCTTTTTCTCAAGGGTATCACTCTACACTTGAGTCAACCAGAGCTTCTGGCGTTTTCTAGTATGTGGCACTGAGGATTCAAACCCTGGCATTCATGCATGCTGAGCAAGCTCTCTACCACTCAGCCACATTCCCAGCCCCAACCTTACGATTGTATCCCTCAACTTGCCTATACACAAGAAAAGGCTTCTGAGTATAAATCATCTAAACAAATCCCTATAGGAAGTTGTCCAAAGATAAATAAGACAAAGTTCATATTGGGGACAGACTCTAACCATGTGATTACTTGACAAATGCCTCCATTTAATTATGTATCATGTTTCAACACTTAATAAAGTATTAATGAAAATGAGTCAATGTACTGAATTATTGTGTATAATTTTATAATATATGTACACAACATAATAAATATTATGTGTATAATAATACTAAATACAATAAACATTAAAATGAATGAAATAAAAATTAAATACAAAATCAATTATAATAATCATAATATGAAATAAACATACATATGTACCTATATATTATATTACACATATATACAAATATTTTCTCTATTGCAGGGCCTTAATTCAGGCCCTGGGAACTCTAGCTTGAAAATCTTTTCCTCAAGGACAGGCAGCTTAGCCTTCACCCAAGGTGCAAAAGAGTTACTTGAACAGTGAGCTCAAATCCCAGTAATGGCAGAAATACTGGCCCCATTTCCAAGACTGTGACCTAATATTTGTAACAGAAACAGTTATGTTTATTCAGTTCAATACTAAACACTGAAAAAATCAGTGTAGAATTTTGTGCAGCTATTCAGACATCATCCATCCCTTACCCCCAAAGTGCTTCTTGAGCACTACATAATTTTTGTACGTTTTTTACTGTAAAAATGTTGTACAGAGGAGTCACAGTTACATGAGCACTTTCCTATTGAACATTGTTATCTCCAGGTTTGTTTTTCCCCTACCATCCCTTCCCTCCCATCTTCACAACTAACTTCCCTGCTGAGGTCAGTGGCTTAATTATTTTTGGCTTGGCATGGGGTTGTAACTCAAGTAATGGCAACTCTGCACCTTACATCACATTGCTATGGATTCATCAAGACTCTGAGTTCAAATCCCAGGCTAGGGAAGAAAACTGGCAGAAATTCCAAACCAAGGAGCTTTATTATTTCAATTTAGTTAGTTAGTTAATTAATGAATTAATTAGTTAATTAATTTTGCCAGCCATGGGGCTTGAACTCAGGTCATGGCAACTCAGCTTCACTCTTCCTAGGCTGGGGTGCAGCCTCGGGACCCAAAGCAGATCCTGGGAAGCTAGGCCCAGAGTGCTTGCAGGAATTAAAAATAAGGAGAACAGCACAAAAACTGGGGAGCTGTAGAGGGCTCAGGGTTTTACAATTTTTTCTTTGCATGGTGACTATCCTAGGTCTGAATGACATGGTTTCAAAGTGGACCTGGCCTGCCATTGCTGATGGCTGGCAGGCAATGAGACCAACATATCAACCTAGGCCCTGGGTTTAATTCCTAATCCTTACACTTAGCAATGGCAGGAGAGCACAAGAGACTCGTTCCTATGCATAAGAATACAGATTGAAAGAGTAGTTCATGCATTTGTCTAGTCTAAAATTGGATGCAATAATCCTAGGATGCTGATTGATCTTAATTAATAGTTTATTAAGCATGAAAAGAATAATATTGTTTCAATGGAGATATAATAAATACCTAAGAGTTGGTAGGAATGTAGTATATGTCATTCAGTCATAGATAGACAGCTCTGGAACTCTAACAATATATATTTATTTGTATACCACCCTCTGCCTATCCATGTTTTGCTGTTTTGGCCAAACTTCAGGCTTGATCTCAGTGCCTGGGAACCACTTCACAGCTTCATTGGCTAGAGGTTTCTGTGCTCACACTCACTCAATCATGAATTGGGCCTGCTAGGACCTGAGTTTAGATCCCAGCACTGCCAAAAATTTAATCTTTGAGTAAGAAGCCGAGTGTGACACATGTTTTCCTTTTCTGGGAGAGTCCAGGCTCTCAGGCATGATGGAGAACACATCTACAAATATAGATGGTATGTGATATGATGTAAACAATGTAATAAATGGTATAGGTGTCATCAAAGTCAATAAAATAAATCGTAAATAAATGAATAAAAAAGAAATAAAATGAATAACCACACTAAACATGATATGGACTGAACATCTGTATGGATGTATAAATCCTACCCCACCAAACAGGGTACCTAATGAACATCTGTATGGAGGTATATATCTTATCTTTAAAATGTATATAAGGAGTATGTTTTTCATGCCTGAGGCTTGAATTCAGCCCTGCCCAATGAGAAAGCAATGGCAGGAAATCCTGATATACTGGTTTCTGGAGCAGGAAAAGTCATGGAATATGATTGATGTCGTCGAATGAGTATTTCATGCATGATGTGACTAGGAAATGATAGGCAAGACTCATGGGGCATCACTTATTTGTAAAGCAGTGTTGATTAAGCGTGACAATAATCATCACTGTCATGAAATGAATGCATCTGGAAAGATCCAAGAAACAGTAGACACACGGTAGATTGGATTCCATCACAGGTTATCATATCTCCTACTCTATACAAATGTGTACTTATTTGCGTACTACCTTCAACTTATGAATGAATGACTGCTGTGTGCCCTCCCCCCACACCCCCACCTAGGGGTCCATCTCAGGTCCTGGGAACAGCCTTACTCCTTAGTGGCTCACAGGCTGGTGTGTTCACATGGACCCATTCGTTAATGGGATCTGCTGGTCCCCGAGTTAATATCCCAGCAGTGCCAAAAGATTCATCCTGATGTCAGAAGTCAATTGTTGCACCTGTGTTCCTTTTCTGTGCAAGTCCTGGGTCTCAGATAGAATGAAGAATACATTGGCCACCCTGTGGCCATGGGAATAGGTTGTTACCATGTGAGCCCAGTTATACCTGTAATCATATACTGAAGAAAATACAATACGTCCATGAATAGCATACAAAATAGAATAACTACACTAAATGCATAATGCAGTCCACACACGGATTTGAATATATATCCCATATTTAAATGATGCATTCAGGACAATTGTGGCCTCCCTGGTGTCTGATCTCTGTTCCTGGGAACCCAACAGCTCCTTAGTGGCTCACAGTCCGGTGTGATTACGTGGACCCATTGGGCAGTTGGGCCTTCTAGGCCCAAAGTTCAAATCCCAGCACTGCCAAAATTCACCCTGATGTGAGAAGCCAGTCATTGCTCCAGTTTTCCTGTGCTGTGCAAATCCTGGGTCTCAGCTAGGATGGAAAATGCATAGGCAACTCTATACTCATAGGAATAGGTTGTCATCCAGGTCACCACAGTTATATGTCATCCTATACTGAAGAAAATACAAAATACATCAATGAATAAGACAAAAAATAAAGAGAATGACTACACAGAATGCAAGATGCTGCCCATCCATGTATGGAAATATAGAACCTCTGTTTAAATGATGAATTTATGACTGTATTGGCCCACACCAGGGCTTCATCTCAGGTCCTGGGAAAGCTTTATCTCCTTAGTGCCTCACAGGCTGGTGTGTTCACCATGGCCCATTCACAACTGGGCCTGCTAGACCATGAGTTCAAATCCCAACACTGCCAAAAGATTCATCTTGATTTGAGAAGCCAATCAATCCACCTGTTTTCCTGTCTTGTGAAAGTCCTGGGTCTCAGCGAGGATGGAGACTTCTATATAGACAATTCTATAGCCATCGAATACATTGTTATCCAAGTCAGCATAGTTATATCTATCACTATACTCAATAAAATACACAATACATCCATGAATAAGACACAAAATAAAAAGAATAACTACACTGAATGCAAGATGCATACCACATTTGTAGGTAAAGAGAGATCCTATGTTTAAAAAAGGCAGGCTTGTTATTTTGTCCAGTGCTGGGGCTTCAAATCAGGCCCTGGACCAGGCCTGACATCCTAGTCTTCAAGGATGGTGAGATTTCCCTTCTCCCAAAGTGCAACAGACCTATCCAGACCTCGGTTCAAATCCTAGCACTGACAAAGATTCATTCTGTTGTCAGAAGCCAGTCGTTGAACCTGTTTTCCTCTCCTGTGTAAGTCCCGGTCTTCCACTAGAAAGTAGAATGCATAGGCAACCATATACCTATAGGAACAGGTTGTCATCCATGTCAGCTCAGTTATACCTGTCACCATACTCAGTGAAATACACAATAACTCCATGAATTAGACACAAATTAAGGAGAAGTGCACCTAATGCAAGAAGATGTCCACACATGTATGTAAATATAGACCCTATGTTTAAATTATGAATTTATGACTATCTGGGCCTCCCTGGGACTCAATGTCAGGTCCTGGGAATGGCCTATCTCCTTCATTGCTCACAGGCTGATGTCGTAACCTTGACCCTTTCCCCAATTTGGCCTGATAGGCTCTGAGTTCAAATCCCAACACTGCCAAAAGATGAGTCCTGATGTGAGAAGCCTATCGATTCAGCTGTTTTCCTGTCCTGTGAAAGTCCTCGGTCTCAGCTTGGATGGAGAATGCATAGGAAACGCTATAGCCAGGGCAATATGTTGTCTTCCATGTAAGTTCTGTTATATCTGTTACATTATTCAGTAAAATACACAATACTTACATAAGACAGAAAATAAGGAGAAAAAGTACTCCAAAGGCAAGATCCTGTTCATACATATATGTAAATATAGATTCTATGTTTAAATTATTAATTTATGACTATGGTGGCCCTCCCTGGGGATTAATGTCAGATCCTGGGAATGACCTAACTCCGTTGTTGCTCATTGGCTGCTGTGATCACCTTGAACTATTCACCAATTGGTCCTGCTAGGCCCTGAGTTCAGATTCCAGCACTACCAACAATTGGATCATGCAGTAAGAAGCCAAGTGTGAAACTTTTGTCCTTTTCTCTGAGAGTCCTGGGTGTCAGGCATGATGGAGAACACGTGTACAAATTCAGATTACATGTGATAGGATGTCATCAATGTAATAAATGGAATGGGTGTCATCATAGTAAAATCAGTGGTATATAAATGAACAAAACAAAAAGTACAAGGAACAACCACAACAAACATGTATGGACTGAACATCCATAGATAAGTACAAATCCTGTATTACAATGTATATAAATAGTATGTTTTCCAAGGCTGGGACTTGAATTTTGGCTTAGAGTACAGGCCTGACTTTCTTATCTTCAAGTACGGTGAGCTTCCCCTTCTTCCACAGTGCTGCAGATTTATCCAGACTCTGAGTTCAAATCCAAAGCCTGGCAGAAAAAAAAGGGGGTGAATTGCAAGCAAGGGAGCCAATCTCTTTTAATTATATTTTGCTCAGCAGGGGGCTTGAGCTCAGGTTGTGGTAACTCTGCCTCAGCTTCGATCACCCTATGCTGGGGTGTGGCCACTGGACCCACAGTAGATCCTGGGATCCTAGACCCCCAGGCCTTGTGTGGCAATAATGTACAGAAAAAAATGCAGCGAGATGGCCTTTTTATGTTTTCTTCTTTTGCCCGGTGACCTTCCTGGGTCTGAATGACACTGTTGCAAAGGGTACTCAACCTTGCATTGCTGAAGGTTGTCAGACTATTGAGGAAGTCATAGGTCCACATGGCAATGTAGGCCCTGATTTCCAATCCCCGTCTTGACACCAATTAATGGCAGGAGATACTAAGAGACTCGTTCCCATCCATGGGAATACAAGGTAATATTATCAATGCCACAGTTGAATGAATTGATGGTGAATGATGCTCCTATAAAATTAGACAGGATCATTTCAAGAGACTGATTTTATTTAATATTTATGAAGCATTAAAAGAATACTGTTACTTACAGAATGCAATAATTTCAGAATATTGATTGATTTCCTTAATAGTTTGTTAAGAATGCAAACAATAACGTTAATTACATGGAGGCATTATAAATACCCAAGAATTGGTAGGAATGTAGTCTATATAACTGAATAATGTATAGACATCTTTAGCACTCTATAAAGATATATACTTATTAGTGTACTACCATCTGCACGTCAATCTGTTCTTATTTTGTCAAACGCTGGGTCTCGATCTCAGGTACTCAGAACTGCCTGTCAGCTCAATTTGCCACAGGATGGCAGGCTGACACTCACCCATTCATGAATTGGGCCTTGATGGCTGTGAGTTCAGATGCCAGCACTCCCAAAAAATGAATCATGTAGTAAGAAGCTGATGGTGACACATGTTTTCCTTTTCTGTGAAAGTCCTGGGTTTCAGGAAAGATGTGCAATATATATGCAAACCTATATCCTATGTAATCAATGTAATCACTGTTCTATGTGTCATAATAGTCAATCAAATGAGTAGTCAATACATGAATAAAACAAAAAATAAAATAAATGACTACACTGAATGCAATATGGAATCAACATATGTATATAAATATAAATCATATATTTAAAATGTGCACAAATAGGATGTTTTCTAATGGTGGGCATCGATTTTAGGCCTAAGGAACAGACTTGAATTTCTTGAATTCAAGGAGGCAAGCTTCCCCTTCCCACACAGTGCAACAGCAGGGTTTCCTACACCATGAGTTCAAATCCCAGTCCTGGCAGAAAAAAAAATGGCATCTCCATGCTATGTGATGCCCAATTCGTAGGTATTTCATTTGGCCTCCATTTAATGAATGTGATTGTTTAAATGCTTCATAAAGTATTAATTAAAATCAACCAGTGTCCTATAATGTAATTGTGTATAATTTTATCCTCAAATCATTCAAATATTGCCCATTTCATCATGACATACATCACATTCCTTTGGTAATCATATGAATAGGAATGAGTTTCATAGGATCTCCTGCCATTTGTTGGTGGCAGGACCAGGATTCAAACTGTGAGCTCCAGCTCCTACCACTTAAACCTGAGGATAGGGAACTCACAGGTCTGTCCAGGAACATCAGCAAAACCAATGATTAGCCAGGCAATGGTGACTCTCAGCAGTCCTCCTTAAAACTTACAAGGCTGTGAAAGGAGGATCACAATCAAAGTCACCCTAGGCAGGAAAGTCTTGTCCAACTTGTGCCAACAAAGCCAGAAGTAAAGCCGTGTGGCTCCAGTGGTAGAGAGCTAGCTTTGATCAAAAGCAATTCACAGATTGTCCCCAGATCCTGAGCTCAAGGTCTGGGAACAAACAAACATACACAACAATCTGTGCAGCCATCCAGCTAAAGCAGGTCACCCTCTTGTCCCCAACTGGATTGGACAGAGCTGACTCCGCCCATTCTGCCTGCATCAGAGGATTCCAGCCACACCTCCATTGTTTCATGGTTTTTTCTGACCAATGGGATACAAGAATAGTGGCCACGCCCACATTCCATGCTGCCCAGTAGCACCTTGATTCCCTCTGTTTGTTGACACCATTACCAGCAGTTGAGGAAGGTAGAGGTGGCTGAGTGGTGAGTAAGAGACTCGAGGCCTTAGAAGGATAGGCCTTCCTCAGGCCCTCCATTAGCCTGCCTGAGCCCTGGCCCCCTCCCCCTTTCTCATGGAGCAGCATTTCATACCTGGTGCTGCAGGCTCAGACCCATGGTTTCCTCAGGCAATGGTACAATGGTGTGCCAGGAGCCAGCTTGTGGCCCTGACCTGGTCCTGGCATCCCTATCCTCTGCTCAGGGCCTGAGTGTCTGTCATGCCTCTGCCATTGTTGCTTGCCCCACCTGGAACAGCTGCCAACAGCTTCTGCCAGCAACACATGTGAGTGGCTGCCACACAGCCCCGCACCTTGTGACTCCATATCCCCTCCCCTCTGACCCGGACCCATGCCTCCCCTGTGCCCCACACTCTGGCCCATGCCCTAACACAAATGTGCCCCAGGGTGGTGGTGAGTGTTGACCCGAGGATCACACCCCCATCCCTAGCGGCTAGTGTCCCAGGAAATGGGGAGATAAAGGGTTGGGTGAGGAGTGGGCGCCACAGATCTCCTGGCCTGGAGCAGTGGTAGCCACACAGCCACACATCTGCCCCCTTCCTCTCCCCGCTGGGAACCCGGTGGCTTTAGTCAGAGGTAGGGAACAGCATGTCTACACCTGCCTTCTGTTGTCTTTTTCTTTTTTTCTGGGGATGGGAGGTGTTGGATGCAGAAGATAGAAACCCTTGCTGTGTGAGCCATTGTCTTCTGTGATCGGTCAATCTTTCACCTAAAGACAGAGAGCCAGACAAATAGAGTGAGAGAGAGACAGAGAGAGAGAGATCATCTTTTTCCGTGTACAGCCTGACTGTGCTCAGGTGAATGATCAGTTGGCAATTTGCAGGTGCTGCATGGATGAGTCTTCTGTCACCAGTCTGGATGTGTGTGTGTGTGTGTGTGTGTGTGTGTGTGTGTGTGTGTGTGTGTGTGTGTGTGTGTGTGTGTGTGTGTGTGTGTAGAAGTGGTTTGTCACAAGGAGGATGAATGCTTTGGTAACTTCTACCGGCTATCTTTGGGGCATGTATGGGCTTCACAGCTGAGGTCTGGGGGCCTGGTGAGAAGCTTGAAGGGGACATAGAACTGTTAAATTACAAGAACAAGGGATCTGTGTGCAATGGAGCTGTGTACTCCCTTGGGCCTGGTTGGTGGCAGTGGGAGCTGGGGAGGACCTGGGAGTGTGGCCTGCAGGGGATGGCTTCCCAGGGGGACAGAGAGCATGGCCAACACTTAGTAAGGATATGAGTTCTGCTAGTATGGAGCACAATAGCATAGGTCAGACTCTGGGTCTTCTCATCATGATGTCTGATGGGCGACACCAACCAATCTTGAGCTGTGATCTTCAGATCTCAGCCTCCTGAGTACCCAGGATTATAGACATGAGCCTCTGGCACTGGAACTCTGGTTCTTTTTGGTATATTAAGCTTTGACCTCAAGTCCTTAGGCTTGCCAGTCAGGACTTCTACCATGCAAGTCAAGCTTTTTTGTCTTGGGCATTTCTGAGATGGAGAATTAATATATACTCAGCCTGGTCTGGATCATGGTCCTCCTCTCTGTGACAGGCATGAGCCACCAGGCCCGGTCTTCTGTAGTTGGGATGGCAGACATGTAGCGCCACGCTCAGTCATTGGTTTAGATGGATTGTCCCAAACTCAGTCCACGGCAGCCGATTCTTGACCAGAGGTGAAGCTCTGGGTTGGGCCTCAACCATTGTACTTCAATCTCCTCATGGGACAGTTGTAAGGAAACAAGGGATTAATACAGAGGGATCTCTGGAGCAGGGACAAGCACAGAGGGAGGGGCCATCTGATACTGTTCTTGGCAATTCTGTGAGCATATAATAAGAAGATACCCGGAAAGATCTCAGATGGTGTGTGTTATTAATGGTGTAACAGGTATGGGATTATGAAACAAAACATGGCTCTCTTTCTTTATTACCCTATCCCCATGAGTAACGGGATTCTTCACCTTGTTCAGTTTTGAAGCTGGGGAAACTGAGGCACAGAGAAGCCGGGTGACCTACTAATGACTCCCAGCTGACAGAAAGCTCAGCCTGACTTCTCTGCCATGCTCCCTAGGACAATGGGTGCTATTCAGTCCACTTCTTGTGGTGGGAAGTCCACTTCTTTTCAGTCATGGGGCTTGAAATTTGGGCCTGGGCATCTCCTCAAGCTCCTCAGCTCAAAGCTAGCACTCTACAACTTGAGTCACAGCACCACTTCCAGTTTTCTGGTGATTCTTTGGAGATAAAAGTCTCACAGGTGTTCCTGCCCGGGCTGGCTATAAACCATCATCTTCATATCTCAGCCTCCATTGTACTTATGATTATAGGCCTGAGCCACCGGCACCTGGCTTAAGTAAAATTCTGACCGTCTTTCTTTCTCTTTCTCTCTCAGGAACTGATTCAATGCATGCTAGAGGAGGTGGCCCAGCTTCCCCATGTGGTTGGAACCAAGGTGGCCCTCTCATTCTGGAGGTAGGCTGTGGGTAAGGAACTGTCTCACTCAGTCTGCTGTACTAGCTCCATGAGGTAAGTCCCTCTGTGCCCTGGCTACACTGTGACAGTTATCCATTGTTCATCTAGCCTTACTGGACTCAGTACTGTGTTTAATGCTCTTTTCTAGAAAAAATTTCTGGCTAAAATTATGATACATAGTTACAGAATGAAAATGTAATGCCAGCTTAAGAAAGTCATTTAGGGTTCTGGGAATGTGGCTTCATAGTATGGTGATTGCCTAGCATGCATGAAACCTTGGGTTCAATTCCTCAGTACCATAAAATTGAAAAGGAAACACTGGAAGTGGTCCTGTGCCTCAAGTGGTGGAGGGTTAGCGTTGAGGAAAAAAAAAAAAAGCTGAGGAATAATTCCCAAGCACTGAGTTTCAGCCCCAGGACTTCCAAAACAACAACAGCAACAACAACAATGAACATTTAGTTAGTTAGTAAAATAAAGAACCCATACTTGGAATATATAATTGCTCTTTCCATACTGATACCTGAAAATAGTCCCTAATTCATATACTTTACCTATGATAGGATACTGTGTTGAAAAAATGTTTTGCTCATTAGGTCACGGCAATTAATGCCAGGAATGTGCTTAGATGTCAGGTGAAGATTAATTCTGGAAATTCAAAGATTCCAGGCTTTTCAGTGGGGTCACTACTAATCACAATGAGAAGGGTAGTAAGTGAGATTTGGAAACTATTTTGGCCAGTCATCACACCAAAAAGGCAGAGGCTAATTAACAGTTGTGATAGAAGAGAAGGAATAACTCCAGATGGAATGAAAAAATGTTAGTAACTAAGGTATAGCAGAAACCATTCTAGGGAACCATTTTCGGTTATTGAAGAACTAGTTATCAACTAGGCTTATTCCTCATTGCCTTTATCATTCAAAATCTCCTAGGCTAGTTCTAAATCTCTGTGTGATAAATGTATCTCCTTCTATGCTGTTCTTTCATACCTGATCTCCTTTGCTTTCTAAAAATCTGTCTTTCTATATTTTTCTATGAACATTTCCTGATACTAAATACACCTACAAAGATGAAAGAGGATGCTAATTTAAGAGTCCCATAGCTCATGAGTCATTAATGTAACAAAATGGAAAAGGAGGACATATTTATTGCTACCTCAATTCTTCTGAAAAGCTGTCATGTCACATAATTTGGTTCAGATTTCCATTCTTTCTCATAAAAATGCAAATATGAGCCAGGAGGTGGTGGCTCATGCCTGTAATCCTAGCTACTCAGTAGGTTGAAACCAGAGGATTGTGGTTCAAATCCAGCCTGGTCAGGAAAGTCCATGAATCACTTATCTTCAATTAACCCCAGAAACCCGGAAGTGGTGCTGTAGCTAAAGTGGTAGAGTGCTCAAGTTGTGCTGAATTGCTGAGAGACCATGCTCAGGATCAATGTTCAATCCCCACAACCAACAAAAAAGTACAAATATGGCTTTAAGTTTCCCCCAAAGGAATGAAGTCAATAATAATCTTCCCAAATGATTTAGTAGTGCTCCTACTTTTGCTGAGTTATTATGGCTTCTTTGCTAAACATATTCTCTTCTTTAAAAATTGTCAAATAATAATAATATTATGAAGTTTATAATAAACTTCATCTAATATTTCTTGGTTCAAAAGTGAAGTCCATACAGTTGATGTCACTTCACTTTCTCACTGTGTTAGTTCAAAGCCAACCCAGGCAAGAGAGTCTGTTAAACTCTTATCTGTAATTAAACACCAAAAAAGACAGAAGTGGAGTTTTGGCTCAAGTAGTGGAGTACTAGCTTTGGGCCAGGTGGGAAAGAAAGACAACTGTTCAAGGACATGGCCAACTCTCTAAGTTCAAGCCCCAGAACCATCACAAACTAAACAAACAAGCAAACAAAACAAACCCTGAGTATTTCTTTGGGACTCTTCTTAAAATAGTGGTGGTCTGAGAAGAGGCTGCCTTTGCTGATCATACTCACTGGATCTTGGTTTTTTGGAATCCTTATTGCTATGGAAAACTCAGGACCAGACTAAAGGAATTGATAACTGATTCCTGCAACAAGGTAATCATCTCAGGAGTGAAACATCCATCCAAAAGACACTTTAAAACCTCCATATCTTTGCTTCTTTGCAGTAGAACACTTTTAAAACAAAATTACTTCCTTTTGTTCTATGATGGCCTTCAAATGGCATATTGTAATACTCTCAAACAGAAGTTTACAGACAAGTTTTATATGAGTAAAGGAGACACTCAAAAAAGTCAAGGACAGAGTTTCCTTCCAGCCTTGGATTCTTTTCTTGTATAGTAAAAAGGAAAGCAATACTTAACTTGAACTTTGTCATTTCTCTATGTTCAATTCCTCTCCTGGGATCAGTATCCACATCCAGTAACAGTTACTTCCAGTAACAATCTATAGTGCTGCTCCAGAAAAATAATGAATGTTTTCTGGCTTCATTGAAATAGCACAAGGACACTTTTGGACATGAGGTAACACGTGTTTCAGAGACAACTTAGTAAAGAGAAATGAAATTTAAATTGCTTATATATACATTATCCATGAGAACATTTTGTTCAAACTTCTTATGTGTGTTCTGTAAATTAAGGTGAACTTTAAATGGGAAGAAATTTCTCATATCATTTTTCGTGAGTCTATGTGCTGTGCATTAATTTCCCAAGTGTACATAAGTTAACAGTAAGAGAAACAATAGCAATTATAGGAGAAAAAGAAGTTCTGTGTTTATGTATAAGTGTTCAATACAATATAGAAGACTCTCCAAATAAGAAAACATTGAAACAATAAAGCCAAGTCTAGTATGTAGATTTATGGGAGTGAAATAGAGAAAGCATTACTCCTAAGTGGAACATGAAGCATGAGGCCACTCCCTTTCTAAATCACGCTTGCTAATCACGTAAATGTGCAAAAAGGAAAATGGAAGAATGATTGTGTTTCCAATACAAGTCAGATATGGGAGAATAGACTTAACTGGAAAAAAAGAGTCCATCTTGTGAGAACAGGTATACTAGGAATGAACCTGGTGGCTAAGATCACATTTCTGTTTCATTCCTTTTCTTATATTCTTTTGTTGTTGTTGTTGTTGTTGTTGTTCGTGGGATTATCCCTCTGAAACGCATGTCAAGGCTAGAGCTCTTCCACTTGAGCCACAGTGCCACTTCCAGTTTTCTGGCAATTATTGGAGAAAAGAGTCTCCAGGACTTTCCTACCCATGCTGGCTTTAAACTCCAATCCTCAGATCTCACAACAACTTAGTTTATGATCACATTTCTAACAGTGTACACTCAGGATATGTAATGTATATTTTCATCTATCTTTATGTGAATTCTTGAGTTAAAAATCTGGGCTACAGGTTAGACTTTACACTCACAAAAGTGTTTGAAGTTTGAAAGTTGTTACTCCTGGAAAAATAAAACCTAAGATATAAAGGAGTCTGAGAAGTTCAATTTGCATCCAGCTTGGACAGTATAGTCTTTGAGACACTACCTATAATTAACCAGCCAAAAGCTGGAATTCCAGTCACGAGCAAGATTGCTGAATAACAGTTTTAGTTTTTTGCATACATACATACAAACATACATATACACACAGAGCAGTCAGTCTAGTGGTAAAGATCATAGGAGAAGTTCAGAATTGCTAGTTTGTTTCTAGATTAAATAAACAAACTATGGCAGGGCAATGTGATACAAGCCTGGAATTCTAGCACTCAGACAGGAGATTAGAGAATGGAATTACATAACGATACCTTCCCTGGACCAGGTAGAATAATTTTGTCTCAGTGAAACAAACCAAACAACAAGAAAGGAATACACATTTGGGAGTTTGGGCTAATTTTGTCATTATGTTTTGAGAAGTCAAGATTCCTATTGAATGCAACTCATATATATCCTCACTTGTGTTTTAAATGCTCTCATCATTACAGAACATTCCTAGATGCAAAATAGCTCATGATTCCCATCCAAAAATTTGCAAAACTAAATAAGCCTCATTCTGTTGGATTCCAAATAAATGTTGAAGGATTACAAAAGCTTAAGTCTGGAGAAATAGCAAAGTTCGTCTAATGTAGGACTTTGTAGAATTGCTAAATTAGAATTTAGATTTAAAATATATTTTTTTGTTTTGTTTATAATTTCATATTCTATAGGATACTACAAAATTCTTTTTAAGTAAAGGGATTAATTGAAAATTTCACAAATGATTCTGGCATTCTATTTGCCTAGATATTCTTTCAAGAGAGTTATAATTAGAACATAGATAATAGATAATTCCCATAGTTCATGTGTACCATGCTAATGTGAATAATCTAGACAGAGTTGCCAACAAATGGATGACATTAATTTATATATTTAGAAAAACAATTTTTAAGAGTTTGGTTTAATATGGTATGAAAAGATTAATTGCCTGACTTCTTTCTTCTACCTATATGTAACACAGGAAGCCATTTCTTATTTACATGCCTCTGTATACATGGAGAAAAATGCTAGGTTTGGGGTTGGTTTTCAATTTTGTTTTTGTTTTATTGGTTCATCCTAGAGCTTGAACTCTTGGCCTGGATAGTGTCTCTGAGTCTGTTTATGCTCAAGGCTTGTGCCCTACCACTTCAACCTCAGTGCCACTTGAGTCTGACTTTTGTGGAGAAGTTTTTTGGAGATAAGATTCTAAGAAGCCTTCTTGCCTGAGTGGGCTTTGAACCATAATTTTCCTATCTTAGCATCCTGAATATCTATGATAGCCAAAAAATATAAATATAAATAATATTTGCACGTGTTCTGATCTCAAGAATACCAGTGGAGGAAAAATGATGCAGCTCAGTTTATTGTGGTGTTCTTTTCAGAACAAAGAGGGTGTCACATTAGCAGAGGTGTAGTATTTTTTCAAAATAGAGATAAGGTATTCATGATGTGAATTAAGTAATTTTAAACTGCCCCTTACAAGTTGGAAACTGTTGGGGTAGGATGACTTTATGACATAAATCTTGGGATTAATAGTCATAGAAATAATAGCTTACTCTAATAAATAATTGCTAAGTTGCCTTGCATTTCACAATTGCTTACTGCTAATTCCTGCATCTCAAGGAATTGGGGCCCTGAAATATAGGAAATGACAGATTGAGATGGGTCTTCAATTACTTTATGTTGACATGTTGCATGGGTCTTGGTGAGAAGTCTTGTCCCTGTTATCTGATGATGCAGGTAACTGGGACCTGGGATCCTAAAACCCATGGGTAATGCAGAAGAATAATATGTTTTAGACATCTTAGATAAATTTTGGCATAATCAGTAGGAATTCTTCAGAAATATGGAGAAAAACAGTTTGGGACCAGCGAGTTAAAACAATAAACAGAGCAGCAGAGTAAAATTCATTATAGATTAGAGGAAAACATTGTTTTTTTACCATGTGGATTCATAAGACAAAGAACAGTTAGAATGTATCACAAGTTTATATTAAAGACATTTTATTGATACTTTTTTATATTCTAATATATATTTTAAAACTAATTATTTATATTCCAATTCTATTTATTTGAATAAATATCAATTTATTTGTCAAATTATCAACTAATTCTAGTAAGTTTCACTGTGTGAAATATAAAATCAGCACATATAAATATAAAATATATAACTATATATAATATAATTAAAAGGCACACGTTTTGCATTGTTCTGTTGTAGTTACTGTATCAAAGGCAACTCTGTTTTAAAGTATTATTCCATTATCTCTACCTCAGTGTTTGATAGAGTTAGACCTAAAGCTTTACCATTTGCATGGAAGCAAGAGGAAACACTGTGATTAAAACATTATCAATTTAATGCCTAATAACGAGAAGAAACATATGGACTTCTCCTGCAACTATGAAAATATTTGGTGATACAAAGGCAGTAGTGTAAGTTCCTGCCTGGTTGTATGGTAGACAAGCCAGGACATTAAGTAATCATGCATATGAACAATTTTTTCACCTTCTTGGCTTTAGTTACTTTTGAAATGGAAGGTATAATAAACAACTATATTCTTATAAAATACCTTCTAGTCTGAACAGTTCTGTTTGAACTGTTTGTCTCTCTATGATCCCTTGTAACCATGATTAGTTTTGTTCCAGTAAGACAATCGATGCTGTCAGGGTAACATATTCTGATTGGTCTGTTCCCACATGGAAGAAGGGTAAAGGCTCAGGTAGACGTTTGTGCCAGTAACACCTCATTTGGGAAAATGTCAGCTAAAGAAGATTAGAAGTAGCTCTTAAGCAATGCTTACTTTGAATCCATTAGGTCCACAAAGCTAATTAAGTTGGATTCATAGTACTTGAAAAAGCCATCACCTTTGGACCTATCTATGAATAATTGAGAGTACAATCAAATTCCAAATAAAAAGACTTAAGATAGTCAATGACAAAAAAAAATTGCAAATGTGAGCAATTTTTCCACTATTCACAGAATTTTATGGAAATAAGATTGATAGCATTGTTAGGAACAAGAAGGTTTCCTTGTTTTCAAGTAGGCACCCATAGATATAAGCCTGTATAAAGATTGCATCATTAACTACTTAAATTTAGAAGATACTACATGATTCAGCAGCACTTATACTCAAATTACAATACAGAGATTAACATGGCACTTGCACAAGGGTAATATGAAAGTTTGAGAAGCATTCCATATTTTTCATTCTTCAGATGCAAGAAATGAAAAACAGTTATTAAAAAGTTGATTACAAAATTACAAGTGTAACAAAACACGTAATTCATATAATTAAATTTCGTTTGACATCAATGTATTAAATCTTCACCTCAGAAAGGCGTTTACATAGCATAAACTTCACAAAACTTCAAATTAGACATTGTTATTTTATCCCAAAGAAAGATAATATTAAGACCTAGAAAAAAAGGAATCAAACTGTTTCTATATGGAACGTAATTGGAAAGGACACATTAATGAACTTATGTATTATAAAGTAATGTAGATTTCAAAGTATATATAGGAGAAAATAAAATAAATTATGAACATTATGCAAACATAGAATATAGAATATTTTAAAATATACTTTTTCAGACAAGCACTAGAAATATTTTAGTTTCTGTACTACTCATTTCAACAGGTAATTTAAAATTATTTCTGATTTAAAAAATCACAAACTCTGAAGAAATCATTATACATGTATACAAAAACTATTGAATACATTTTGACATCCAATGCAGGCAATTCACTTGGAAGAATTCCACGGAATCCATATTTACAGTAAAATATTGGTGTTGCTGGGCACTGGTGGCTCATGGTTCAAAGCCAGCCTGGGAAAGGAAGTCTGTGGTACGGTACTCTTATCTCCAATAAACCACTAGAAAACTGGAAGTGGAGCTATGGCTCAAGTGGTAGAGCACTCACCTTGAGCTGAAGAGCACAGAGATAGCTCCCAGGCCCAGAGTTCAAACCCCATGATCGACCATTAAAAAAAGGGGATATTGCCCTTGTTTGTATTGTGAAAATATTTTGTAGGGACACAAAACATGGACTTGCATTTTTGAAATTTAAGAAACTTAACCCGACCATTAGGACTTAGGTGAACAATTTGTACAGCCTTCCACAATTTCATAGAGGAAGGGATACATGCTTATCCTTTTGGCAATTTCAAATGCAGTTTCTTCTATGTTGTTCTTCAGGCTTGGTTTTATATAATGGTTCAACAAAAGGAGACCCAGCATATCTTTGCTATCTCAATTCTCAGCAGCAAGATGTAAGGGGGTCAAGAGGCCTTTAGTTTGGGCATTGGTATCTGTATCATGATGAAGTAAGAAAGAAGCCACTCTGGTATTATTCCACAAATATGCACTGTGCAGGGGTGTCCAGTCAGCCACAGTTATTGCATGTGCCAATAGAGACACAAACTCACTGACAATGTCTAACTGTCCACTGTAGGCTCTCAATGAAGAGGGGTATACTAATCGTCATCCCTACTATTCACATGAGTGGCCTTTTTGGGAAAGAAGTCTCTGCACTGTAGTAAGCCAAATATTTTTGGCAGCCCAATGAAGAAATTTGCTTGGATCTTTCTCCATTTTTTTCTCTAATTGATAACATTCCTTACTTTTTCGTCTTGTTCCTCATATTCCTTAGAATTGCCTAACCAGAGATTTTGAGTGCCAGTGGGAATGAGATGGCCATGTATTTCCCTAATAGTTCACATTGGTTGAACTGGTCAGAAATATCCTGTGAATTTTCTGCATCTGTTTATTCACCATGATTTAATTTCTTTTTTTCCAATTTTACTATTCGAAATTATTCTAGCTGGAGAGTAGGGAATTGATGGAGAGTAGAGGAAAGATGTTCCTCCATATTCAATTGTACACACTGAAAATGAGGATCAATGATGTCTTCATGTGAAGCTTATTCTAGGAATGAGAAAATAGGAAATAATGCCTTCTATATAAATGATTTGGGAAATGGCAGAGCAAAAACTGAAATGAGGCAAGCAAATAAATAAAAGCAAAATAAATTAGAATAATTATGGAGCAATCATATTATCTATGAGAATGAAGAAAGGGAGAAAGAGACCGATGTGCAATGACCTATCTAGCCACAAAATCCATGCCTCTGATCAATTTATAGAGCAAACAAAATTTAGTTTTTAAAAAAGATGGAAATAGAATTTATGTATTTACTTGAAATTAGTAAACACATTTTTAGTAGCCTACATAACGAGATATAACTTTGACCAAATTACAGACAATAAACTAAGTCCTTGATAATTCTAGTAACAGAACTGACTGAAATCAGTTAAATCACACTTTTCCTGTACAATGAAGGAATAGGAAGGTAGTATAGCAGCAGAGAAGGCAGGGAGATTGTACCTGTGAAAAAACTTTGTGGAAATTGGTATTGAGGATTTCTTACTGGTGATCCACTTGCACTGGAAGCATGATTCTGAACTATTGCTTGCTGATTCTGAACTATTGATTTGATCATTATATTCTACAAGAAGAAAAATGTGAATTGATAGTTAAGGACTACTAATACATTTTGACCTTCTCACTAAGCATGTTAAGTCATCAAAATCACATGAGGACAATAGACAAGCCTCCTTTTTAGATGAAAGCAAGTGTCTTTAAAAAACAAGGAATGTATGTAGTCATGCAAAGGACTTCTATTTTACCAATGCCTCAGACATTTTTCTAATGTTGGGTACTAACAAATAATGGATCTATCAGAAAGCTCTTCAAGGTCATATGTTCAATAATGAGTTCTCTTACACTATATCATGGTATTGTTTGTGTATGCTCTTAAGAATAAATTTATATTACTAACTTGAATTTCTGACAGGACAGTATCATCACTGTTCATCTTGCTTCTATTCTCTAAGTTTTAAATTACTATCTAAGTAAGTGCAATAGATAACTATAGAGGAAAAAGTAGAAGCCACACTGATAGCTTATGTCTTTAGTAGTAGTTAATCAGAGAGATGAAATCTGAGGATTGTGTTTTGAAAGCAGACCAAGAAAAAAAAGTCCATTAGAATCTGATTTGAAAATAACCAGCAAAAGCTAAAAATGGAGCTGTGGTACAAGCAGTAAAATGCTAGCCTTGAGAAAACTGAAACAAAAAGTAAATTCTGGGACAAAGCCAGGGCCTGAGTTCAAGCCCTAGTATTAGCACCAAACAAATGAATCATTAACGTAATTAATTAATTAAAAATAAATTAAGTGGTCACATGTGGAGAGGCAGGTAAAATGTAACGTGTGGTGATGGTTTATGAATTATTTTTTAATAAGGCATATTATCATTTGTCCTAATCACTAACATTTTATTTGAACTTTTTTGTACAATAAACCATGAATTTAGCATGCATGTATATGTGTGTGTACATGTGCAAACATGTGTGCATGTGTATATGTGTGCATGTGCTGTTGCAATGTTGCTTGCCAATGTGGACACGGTGAGGCTGAAAAGAGCTAACTGTGTTGGAATGTTTTTATATACCAGTGTTCTGTCATGTCATTTCAGTGGAACCACCCTTCTGTACATATTACTTGTCTAATAATAACGTCATCATAATCAAACATTTATAACATTAAGTTAGATAAAGAGATCGCTTTCAGCTCTTATTGTATGTTGTGTAAGAAGATACAGACATAATTAGGTCGTAAGTTATTTTGCTGTAAGATGATTGTCAGTACACAATACGTATTTGACTTCTTAAATTGGTTATACTTTTAAGATACATTCATGGAGCGATTTGGACCGACTTGACCAAACAGGTATTACTCTCTGGTTATTCCTGTGAAACACAAGTTGGATAAACCCTTTCCGGATTTCTGTTGAAAATAACTTTCTTTACAAGATCATATCTATTCTCACTAAGAGATAATCAAACCCATATTACGTTTGAAGATCCCATCTTATTGACTGAAAATAAGTATTGTGGATATGCTTGTTAGATATTCCTTTCAAAAACGAATAAACAAAAAGGATGTGCATGTACAGATTGTGGATGCATTTGAAGGTGTTTTGTACATGCACAGGGATCTTAACTAATGGCTCTTTTGTGGGAGTAACTATGGCAACTTTAACAAATAAGGCTTTTTGAATATCTTTTCCAATATACATAACAGCCCAGAGCAAGTCTTTCAATTTCTGAAAATCCTTTGAATATTTTAGTATTATTTCAGTTCATTGACTGTAGAGCTAAAATTTCTGAAATAAATATTGTTAAGATCTGAAAATGTAAGTTGGTTTATAGTCTTTTTTATGGGTCATTTTATGAAAACCCAGTTTTTATCAAAGTAAATGGAATAGAATAAAAAATGTAAGTGAATTCGGTAAGCTAATTACTAGTATAACTTTGTTTTCTATTAACAGTCCATTGAATGAACATGATGCAATTAAATGATATCCTTTGTGTCTCTGTACTTCAGTTAGTTTTAGAATCTATAGTTATGAGTGAGTTTTGAGTATAAATAAAGGTCTTTTTAAATGTGGTAGGATTAACCTTGTGTTTTGTGTCCTACTCCCAAGAAAATGAGTTATTTTTAAGTGTTAATAGTTTATCATTATCATTATCATAGGGAATCAATTTCATTATCATAGGGAATTAAAAATGCAGTAGTATTGATGTCTTTTTAAACCAATTGTATTCACAAGTTGGAGAGTGTTTAATTCATACTTAGGTCTTGGTGTCTATGATTTTTAAACTCTCGTTCCTACTATTAATGATATATCAGACTGCCTTTTTGGGTATATGAAAGGTAAAATATTTATCTGGGGTCAAAAGTGATTTTTATATCAGTCTTTCTTTAATAACATTTTAAAGTAGTACATTTCTCTCAAAACGTTGGGTATAAAAAGCAATCACAATACTTCTAATGATAAACAATTTAGGTGAGCTACAATGTGGAAACGATTGCTCCAAAAGACTTGCAGTGTTTCCATGAGGAATTGGGCAGGTCATTCTTTCAGTAAGACTGTGTTAGCCAGAGATGGGGTCCCCAGGCAGTGCAGTGTTGAGAGAAGGGATAAAATATGGTTTCTACTATTTTGAGCTAGAAATCAAGAATGTTATAGTTCATCAGTTCCTTTCACCAGGGAGGTATAAATTGTTAATAAACTTGGAGTTTTCATATTACAGTTACTTATTTTCTTTTTTTTTTGTTGTTGTTGTTGGTCATGGGGCTTGAACTCTGGGCTTGGGTACTGTCCCTGTGCTCTTCTACTCAAGGCGAGAGCTCTACTACTTGGAACACAGTGCCACTTCCAGTTTACTCGTGGTTTATTAGAGATAAGAGTCTCACAATCTGTCCTGCCCGAGCTGGCTTTGAACCACAATCCTCAGATCTCAGCCTCTTGAGTAGCTAGCATTGTAGGAGTGAGCCACCGGTATCCAGCTTAGTTACCTATATTCTAAGAAAGATAAAGTGAAATATTATTAGAGTGTGCACAATAATTTTGGGAAATTTTCCTAGAATTAGTAGACTGAGTGCTAGTATTTAGTTATCAAATAGAATGAGGTTATTTCATATGGTGGGAATTGAATGCAGGCTAACACTTACCGTGTGTGCAATGTTGTACTAGTAATTCCAACTCTGAAGGCTTAAATATCATAATCTTAGAATTAAAAATAGAAGTAGTTCCACTTTATGGGATTATTGTGAGGATTAAATTAGATACCAAAGGTAAAATACTTGGAAAAACAATCAGAGTTTGATACTTTCTACCTGTTATTTTATCATGTGATATATTCTAATATTTTTATTGTGATTTTTATATTGTGTCTATTTAGGATATGCAAAGTGATGTATTTATATTCATTGTGTTGTTCACTTTTCTATCATTATGAGGAAAATACCTGCAAAGAAAATTTCTGAGAAGGAAATTATCATATTGACTCACGGTTTAAGATCAGATGTTTCCATCATTTTCAATTATATTTTTATAAAATATTTGTACAAAGGATTTTCCATTCAACGAATCAGTTTATAAGTACAATGGATCTTTACATAACTTTCTCACATCCTTCCAAACCTCACCCCACTTTCATTTTTTCAAGTTTCATACTATCTGCATTGAATATTATGGCTTCACTCTCTACTTCCAGAATTCTCTTTATTCCTTCCCTTTGACTTCCCCTCACTTTTTCCAAGTGATAGTTTCCTGGTATTCATTTTGTTGGATTAAAAGTTCAATTTTATAAGAAATTACACCTTTTAAATACTCCTCTGCAGGGCTGGGAAGGTGGCTCAGTGGTAGATTGCTTGTCTTGCATGCCTGAGGCCCTGGGTTCAATTCCTCAGCACCACATAAGCAAAAAGAAAAAAGCCAGAAGTGGCGCTGTGGCTCAAGTGGTAGAGCTCTAGCCTTGAGCTGAAGAGCTGAGGGACAGTGCCCAGGCCCAGAGTTCAGGCCCCATGACCGGACCCAAAAATAAATAAATAAATGAATAAATAAATAAATAAATAGATAGATAGATAGATAGATAAATACTCCTCTGCAAATAGCATGCTTTGATTAATACTGTTGTTTAACTTCCATAAAATTCTGGCTTCCAAATGCGCATCCTTTGTGTGTCTGGCTCTGACTTCGTTTACTTATAATTTTAGATCTATCCATTTCTTTGCAAATGCTGTAACAGTCTTTATAATGGATGGGTGCGATCTGATTTTGTATTTGTGCAACACTTTCTCCAACCATCCCTCCACTAAAGGTCGTCTGGGCTGTTTCCATAAGTTCTCTACAGTAAATAGTTCAGTAGTGAACATGATTGTGAGAGTGATTTTAGTGTAACCTTTTGGAAGAATTAACCCTATTTTTCTGGGAGCAATCCTCTAGCCAATTTTCCAGAATAAGCACATCCCTTCCTTCATCTCCATCACATTTATCAAATCCTCAAAAACACACTACCCCCTACAGGTCTCAATCACCTAAAATCACACTGTGCCCATATTCTTTGTTGTTGTTTTTCTGTCCATTTGAGGAGCCTGAACTCTGGGCCTCGGCGCTGTCCCTCAGCTTTTCTGCTCAAGGCTAGCGATCTACCACTGGAGCCACAGCTCCACTTCCGGCTTTCTTCTTTTTGCTTATGTGGTGCTGAGGAATCAAACCCAGGGCCTCATGCATGCAAGGTAAAAGCTCTACCACTGAGCCACTTTCCCAGCCCCAATGTGCCCATATTCTTTTAATAAATTTTTTCATAATTTTACACATAATTTAGTGAGAATCTTCTATGTACTTTCCTAATGTGAGCATAAGGGATATGACAATAGAATAAAAGTAAGAGATATGGAATTTAATTAGCTATTATCATATTTAAAATAATGTTCAGCTCTAACTCATAGTCTCAGTTACTATTATTTTAATCTTTATTTGATTACTTCACCTATCCGCTAAATTATAAGGTGATTTAAATACAAAGACAAAAAAGTTTGGTTTGACTTTGACACTCATGTGTGAGGATGCACGATATGGGCAAATAAAGAGATTGAAATTAATAGTCATTATCCATTTTGTTAAATGTTTTCCTCAAACTGATTCTCACAATTCATATTTCATTCAAAAACAAGAAACGTGACAATTCTCTTTGCTTTGATCCTCATTAAACTTGTTTCCACGTTATTTTATAATGAAGGATGATTTCATAAATCTACTGTAGATACAAAAATATGTTAAAATATTTCTATATGTATGCTCAACTCTCCTTCATAACTGAAGGTCAAATAAAAATCTTCCATAGCAAAGACAAACAAACAATATATCTCCACCAAATCAGTTCTTCAAAAGATACTTAAAGATGTCCTACACATTGAAAACCAACAAGACCATAATAAAGGCCAAGAAACCACACTCAAACAGAATCCAAGAACCATAGGAAGAACCCAGAAGGCGTAGCACCCAAGAAGGTGGATAAAATGGAAGGAACACCCAAATACCACTAGGTCCTATCTCTCAATATTAGTGAATGTAACTCTCCAATTAAGAGACGTAGACTGTCTAGTTGGTTTAAAATGCAAGATTTTTCTATCTGCTACCTTTGGGAATCACAACTTGCCCATAAAAAAACAAACACATTTTGAAAATGAAAAGCTGGAACAAAATCTACCAAGCAAACGGCCCCCATAAACAGGCAGGAGTTGCAATCCTAATATCAGATAAAATAGACTTCAAATTAAAATTATTGAGAAGAGATATAGGAGGTTACTACATACTAATTAAGGGATTTCTCCTTCAAGAGGATATTACAATTCTAAATATTTGCCAAACAATAGTGCACCCAAATTTATCCAAGAAATACTACTTTAAATCTCAAATAGATCCAAAGACATTAATTGTTGGGGACTTTAACACACAACTATCCTCACTAAATAGATCAACTCGGCAAAAACTCAACAGAAAACGCCAATTTAAACCAGTGCATACAACAAATGATTTAGCAGGCATCTAGCGAATGTTCATCCAGCAGCATCAGATTACACTTTTTACTCAGAAGCACATGGAACATTTTCCAAAATACAACACATTTTAGGTCACAAGTCAAACTTGTCAAAATTCAGAAACATTGAATTCATATCTTGCATTCTCTTACACCAAAAGGGAATAAAATTAGAACTCAACACAAAAAGCCACAAAAGAAAGTCCAGTAACACCTGAAGGCTGAAAAACACATTGTTGAAACACCAGTGTGTCATGGAAGAACTTAGAAATGAATTTCAAATGTTCATGATATTCAACAAAAATTAGCACAGAGATTATCTGCTCCTCGGGACGAAGCAAAGGCACGATTCAGAGGCAAGTTTATAGCTCTGAGTTCCTACATCAACAAATTGGAGAGATCTGAAACCAACAATTTAATGAGATTCGACACTCTTTGAAAAAGAGCATCAAGATAAACCCCAATCCAGTTGATGGAAAAAATAATTAAAATTCTCTCAGAATTAAATGAATTAGAATACAAAAAACCCATAGGAGGAATCAACAAAATGAGAAGTTTCTTCGAAAAAAATTAACAAAATTGACAGACCCTTAAAAAATCTCATCCGAAAAAGAAGAGTACACACCCAAATAAATAAACTCAGAGATGAGAATGGAAACATCACTACAGAAACAACCAAGATTCAGAACATTATAAAGGAATACTGCTCAAAACTTTAGGCTAATATGTTTGAGAACTTGGCAGAAATGGACCTTTTCCTGGCAAATATTGACATCCCGAAACTAAACCAAGATGAGTTAAACCATCTTAATTGGCCCATATCAAGCATTGAAATAGAAACAGCAATGAGACCTCCCATCTAAGAAAAGCCCAGGACCAGATGGTTTTAAAGCAGAATTCTACAAGGCCTTCAAAGCAGAGCTCACACCAATACTCCTCCAACTCTTCAATGAAATTGAAAGAGAAAGTTCACTACCGAACGCTTTCTATGAAGCCATCATAACCCTCATCCCAAACCCTAATCAAAGAAAGAGCACTGTAGACCCATTTCTTTGATGAACATTGATGCAAAGCATCTCAACAAAATTTTGCCTAATTGACTTCAACAATTCATCCAAAATATCATACACCACAATCAAACAGGATTCATTTCAGGGATGCAAAGCTGCTTCAATATATGAATTATATGCAAATATATGCAAAAATATATGCAAATCAATTAACATAATTCATCACATCAACAAGAGCAAGGATAAGAACCACATGGTTATCTCAATAGATGCAGAAAAAGCCTTTGACAAGATCCAAGAACCCTTTATGGTGAAGGTCCTGGAAAAAGTAGGAATCCATGGAACATTCCTCAATAAAATAAAGGCTGTGTATAACAAAAACTAAAGCTATTTACTCTAAACTCAGGAACGAGATAAGGATGCCCACTCTCTCTACTGCACTTCAATCTAGTATTAGAATTCCTATCTACAGCAAGTGGAGAAGATGCAAACATAAAGGGGATCCCAATAGGGAAAGAAGAAGTAAAACTCTCCCTCCTTGCAGAGCACATGATCTTGTATTTAAAGACTCTGCTCCCAATTTACTCAAGGTGACTCAAAACGTTGGCAAAATAGCAGGGTGTGAAAATAACCCTCAAAAATCAATGGCTTTACAGTATGCCAACAATGAGAAAAGTGTAGCTGAAATTAGGAAAGCAATTCCATTCGTAATAGCTCCACAAAAAAATAAAATATCTAGGAATTAACATAACCAAAGGAGTGAAAGAACTCTATGATGAAAACTTTACATACCTAAAAAATGAAATCAAAACAGACTTAGAAAGTGGCAAAAACTTCCATGTTCCTAGATTGGAAAGATCAACATCATGAAAATGGCAATACTTCCCAACGCTATCTACAAATTGAATGTGATACCTATCAATATTCCAACCTCATTCTTCAAGGAAATAAAAGAGGCAATCCAAAAATTCATATGGAACAATAAAAGACCCCGCATAGCAAAAATGATCCTTAACAGAAAGAACAGTGCTGGAGGAAATCAATAACAAATTTAAAACTCTCCTACAAAGCCATACTAATAAAACCACCTTGGTAGTGGCACAAGAACATATCTCAGGACCAATGGAATAGAATTGAAACCCCAGAAATGAACCTAAAGGCCTACAGCCATCTAATCTTTGATAAGGGAGCTAAAAAAAGTAGAATGGAAGAAAGACAGCCTCTTCAGTAAATGGTGCTCTCAAAATTGTTTAACTAGTTGTAGAAAACTAAATCTAGATCCTTATATATCCCCCTGTATATCACCCTGTACCAGAATCAACTCCAAATTATCAAAGACCTCGGAGTCATGAAGACACTCTGAAAACATTACAGGATGTAATTGGAGAAAACCTAGATCTCCTTGGTACAGGCCAAAAGTTTCTTACTAGAGACCCAGAAACACAACAAATCATAGAAAAGTTGAACAAATGGAATAGCATGAAATTGCAGAGCTTCTGCATGGCAAAGGACATAGCTAGCAAGATCCATAGAAAGCCCATGAATTGGAAGAAGATCTTAGCTAGCCATACAATGGACAAGGGTTTCATATCTAAAATATATCTGGAACTCCAAAAAATTAAATCCCCCCAACAACAAATCCTCAAAGAAACAACTGCCCAATAAATAAGTGGGCTAAAGACTTAAAGAGAAACATCTCTGAAGAGGAAAGAAAGATGGCTAATAGACACATGAAGAAATGCTCCAACTCCCTAGCCATAGAAAATGCAAATCAAAACGACATTGAGATAACACCTCACTCCAGTTATAATGGCTAAAATCAAGAACTCTAATAACAACAGGTGTAGGAGGAGATGTGAATAGGGTAACCTTATTGTATTGTTGGTGTGAGTGTAAACTTGTTCAACCACTATGGAAAGTGGTATGGAGGTTTCTCAAAAGCCTCCACATAGAGTTCCCCTATACCCAGTAATCCCACTTTTGGTCATTTACCCAAATGATCACAAAGAAGACCACATTAAAGCTCCCAGCACAACTATGTTTATGGCAACATTATTTACCATAGCTCAGCTTGGAGCCAACCCAGATGCCCCTCAGTAGATGAATGGATCAAAAAATTGTGATATATATACACGATGGAATTTTTGTATCCATTAGAAAAAATGACATTGCCCCATTTTTAGGACAATGAAAGTCTTGGAAAAAATTATATTAGGTGAAGTAAGCCAGGCCCAAATACACATATGCCCCATGGTTTCCATTATTGGTAATAAATTGTATATGTCTGAGACAAGCAGAAAAGGTAAGATTCATTCATGTTAGGTGAAATGTACCCCAAGATAAGTATTCAAATATTTTTTTCATGCAATTGTTTTTAACACATTTATAATATGAATTTTTGTTGCTTTGCTTATTCCTCCCCCACGATATAACCCCTATTATCACTTATTTTATGTTGGTATAAATTGTGGAGGGGAAGGGAAAAAAACAAATCGTTTAAAAAGGGAGAGTTGGATCCATTGTAACAATGAGATGTACAAGATGTTATGTCGAAAAACGAACTTTAAAACTTTTGCAAGGCAGGGTATAATGGGGGGGCAGGAGAGTTGAGATGGAAGGGAATAGGAAGGGGAAACACAGGAGGAGGCAACAATGCTTGATAAGAAATGTACTCATTATCTTGCCCATGTAATTGTAACTCCTTTGTATGGTATTTTCAGGATAATAAAAAAAAATCCTTCATACCTATTAATGGTATACGAATTCTTTGTGCTTAGAAGGGTCTTTTTATATTCACAGCCATCTATGGCATACACAGACATCTCATGGATTGTATGAAGATAATAAATTTCCAGATGCTTGGCAGGAGGAGTAAAACCTATAGTTTAATTTTTTTTCCCATAGGCTTCCCTTTTCATTAAAGAAATATGCTTCTTGATGAAGGATTTCACAAAATTATATTTCTAGGAAGAACTTAAACAATCATCTAACATTACAGAGTTTAGGGAGATGAATTGATCTACTAAATAATTTACTTTTGGGTCAAATAAAAGCAGGTTGCCAAAGGAGATTAGACTTTAGATAAACATGATGAGTTGTATGTAAATAGGTGCTTAGCTGATTTTTGTTAATTTGTGAACTAATACAGGGAAATAAAGTACAGCAAGTTAAAAAATAAGGAACTGTGCATTGAAATACTCATTTGTGTGTGTGTGCACACCTGCCTGTACACACACATGCATGTTCATGTGCTCATGCATGCATTCATCATTCCTGCTCTAAGTATCTTGCCCAAGGATGGTGGTCTACCACTTGAGCCACTGCTGCACTTCTGGTTATTTGGAGATAATCATATGTTTTTTTCACGATTGGACTGGCTTTGAACAGTGGTCTTCAGATCTCGGCCTCCTGAGTAGTTAGCTAAGCTGATTCACCCTCTGAGTAGCTAGTTAAAATTTTATCTGTCCTCTATGCTTCACTGCTCTTTTTATTCTTTTCCTGAGGTTATCACAAGCCTGTCATTTATATATGTCTAATTGCTTTAAAAATACTGTTACTGCTTGGCACCAGGGGCTCCAATCTGTACTCTTAACTACTTAGGAGGCTTGAGAACAGAAACTAGGACAAATTTTAGGGGAGTTCCTTCGCAATTTATAGCTGGGTGCATTGGATCATTTCCACCATCCTGCACTATCTAGAGACTAAGATTGGAAGGACTGCAGGACCCAGGAAGCTAGACAAGTTGGTGTGCAACTCTGATGCCATTGATGATGGGAAGGACAAAAGGACAGATTAGGTGCATGTTCTTGTAGAAAGGGAACCCCTATCCTAAAATTGACCACTGATATAATGCCAGCCTAGTAATAACAATACCCCAAGTTGAAATCCCCACAATTTTCCAAAACCAAAATAAGTACATACATTAACATCCCAAATCTTTGTACAATCTGTTCTTTGCTCTAATATCATCTTTATCTGATTATTATATGGTGTGACAGAATAGTTTCTTCATTAAATTTATGATATATTTTAAAAGACCTAGAAAATTCTTTCTCACTTATTAAGTGCAAACGAATGGCATATTACCTCATTTCTTACATATTTGACTGCCACTAAAAATCCATCCAATGATTATTATAGTAATATATTCTGATTTATTACTTTATTTGTAACAGTTTTTAAACATTTTGCTTTTCTGCTGAAGTTTAAGTATTTAAATGGTATCATCAAAGTATAATCCTTGGGTACTTGGGGCAGTTTTTTATAAAGTTTTTAACTAATGGCTTCTAAGAATTCTTAATTGCTATATTATTTGTTTTATTTTTAATTTCAATATAATTTTATTGTAAAGGTAATGTACAGAGAGGTTACAGTTACATAAATAAGGTAATGAGTACATTTCTTTCGGAAGGAACATTGATATCCCCTCCATCGATTTTTTTTTTGTACACTCAATTTCTGATGCTTTTGCTGTTGCTATTGATCAAATGTACTTTTGCTTTCTTTGTTCATGCATTTTTATTATAAAATTGATATAAAAAGGGTTTAGAGTTACTTAAGTCAACTAAAGAGTACACTTCATTTTATTTTCTATATTTCAAATTTTGATCTTAATTACTTATTTTCTTTTTTCTTTAGGATAATTCTTTTTTCAGAGTTGTAGGATTAGTTAATTTAATTTTGCATGATTTTTACACATGTAAATTATTCAGACACATATATGTTGCTTTTAAAATATTTAACATGTGAATATTTAAAATTATTTTCTTAATTTTTATATGGTTAGTGAATATAAATAAATTGATTTTCTTATAGTTCTAAACATATTTTTCCAGGTAACAAATAATTACTGTATTTTCAAGAAGCACATACTATATAAAGAAAGGTTTCATTTCCTGGTCACTTTTTTGTAAATATTTGTACTAGAATTAAAAAAAAAAATTTGAGCTGGGCATGGTGATTTGTGGCTTCCATTTTCTACCTATGGTAGGAACTGCAAATAGGGTTTGTAATTCGGGAGAGCCTGAGAAACTCTGAGACCTTATCATAAAAATATCTAGAGTGAAATGATTAGCGATCTAGCCACCCATAGCGAGATAGAGAGCACCTGGTTATCATATTCTAATTGTTGAGGTTAAAGCACCAGTAACATTAAACTTTTGTCAAAATAAAAAGATACATGTTTCAAAATTTTCATTATTTAAAAGTTATTTGCAAAGTTTCTCATCTCTTCTATTTCTTAATTTTCAATTTACTTAATCTATAAGAATCCAAGTATATCATGACTATTTGATTTCTACTAAACGTTTAAATAGTATGAGCAATATTATGATTTCATACCTTAACCTATTTTTATTATTTGTGATAATTTCCTCTATTTACTATTATAATATCAATATTCTAAATATGTGTATGTGATGTGTGTGTATGTGTGTGTATGTGTGTGTGTGTGTGTGAGTGTGTGTGTGTGTTTATGTGGTTTTTGTGTGTGTGTGCTTTGTGTGTACTTTGTAATGCTTGGGAGATCACACCATTATTTCACATATGCTATAACAAGATTTTACCACTGAACTATACTGTGTAGTTATAATGTAAATAGTGTTTTAAATGACGACTTTTAAATTTTCATTCCTAGTATGTTTTTTCAAAATTATATGATAAAATGTGATCCATTTTCTATCCATGTTAGCAATTTTTATTGTTATTTTATTGTTATTTAGAATATTTCCACTTCTTTTTCACTTCCAAATTCTTGTATTTGTTATTGATAAAGGTTTTACTTTGCTTCTTTTCTCTCTTCATTCTTTTTGCCTTTAGAGTTTACCTATTGTTTCCTTTATTTCTTTGGAAATTAATTATCATATTCCTATTACAATTTCTTTACATTGTAACAGGTCTATACAATGCTTTATTTTCTATTTTATTTTTCCCATCTTCTCTGACTCTCAGTCCACACTCTTAGGTGGATTAAAAAGAAACTTGATTAAGGACACTTTGATTATTTTCCTCCTTCTCTTGTCTGAAGTTTTTCTGTTTTTGAAACCCAATAACAATGACATACAGCTCCTAGGTGTTACATCATTCTATATTCTCACTCTTCTCTGTAGTACAGCTCAAGTCGTAATCATTCAACTTTATAATGCTATAGTGTTATCTAAATCTTAACTATTCCTAAATTAATTTTAGTTATTTTAAGCATTCTCTAAAGACATTTTTCCCTATATATGGAGTCTTGTGTTTTCACAAGGTGCAAAATATGGGTGACTATCAAACATCTAGATATCTGTAGAATATTGGTCCACCTGCTCAATAAAACATGTATGCTCAATAAAACATGTATGCTCAATAAAACATGTAAATTCAAGGAATTCAGGTCAGTCAGAACAATCTTGTAAAATGGTGTAGCTTGAGCCCTCATACTAGATTTGAATCTTATTATCATGTTTATTAGTGAAAAAACTGACACATAGAAGAATATAACAGATTTATCAAAAATAAATTCTTAGTTTTATTGTCAATCGATTTTGAAAAGGATTCCATGACTTAATGAAATAAAAATAGAATTTTAGAGGCATTATTGCCTCTCTAGTTATAAAGGATGATCTTAGGCTACTACTTCAAACCTTATACAAAAATTAAAATAAAATTATTAAAAAAATTTAAAAATAAAAAAAATAAAAAAATAAAGTGAGTTGTAAAAACTTACAAAACATAAATGTAAAAATTCATGACAATGGATCAGTAAAGGTTTCCAAAAATTTGACATGGAAAGCATTAGTGGCTAAAGAAAAGCAAGAATAAACTAATATCAACTGAAAACCTTTCTTAATTCTATGAAAGTAGTGAAAACATATCCAACAGATAGAGGGCACATATTTGTTAATGCTACAATATTAATGCTACAATGATCCTGAATCTTAAGTAGTTTTATATCTTCTAATTCTGTATAAATTTTTCCTGAACAGGATATTTCTATAAAGAACATATGTAAATTAATAGTCAATAGGAGGAGTATATGAATTAAGCTCCTCTTTAGTATGTAAGAAAAAAGAAAAAGAAAGTTCACTAGTATGACCATAATATAAAAAATGACACAAAATATTAATGCATTTGTGGAGAAATTTATATACTCCGCATAGCAGAATGATTTGTGTAATACTGCAGTCATTTTAGCAAGCAAGTTTTCAAGTCTTCCAAAAGGGCAAAGAGAATTGTATATGTTCTAGCCATTACACTTCCACTTACTATTAAAGAGAAGTAAAAAACTTATATGGATCGGGAATGTAGTTCACTGACAGTGCACTTGGACAGTATGAGTGAGAATGTGGAAATAATTCCCCAAAACAAATTTTGAAAAGACACCCTATACAAGATGTATGCAGGACAAATTCCTGTAACTGAATTTTATATCTATTTTAATATCTGTTATAAAATGTATAGCATTTCTATTTGAAGAAATGCAAGTTTGTGAAAATTCGGCTTGGAAAACCTATGATTGTACAATTCACTTACAAAGCACTAAAATGTATACAATGAAAGGAGATAATATATTGCATGTGAATTTCATGTCAGCAAAAAAATAAAACTATAGTTAAAAATTCTTCACACAAAATGCAAAATACCTAAAAAGATGTTTTTGGTGTTGGCTAAAAGTTCTTTGTAAACTACAGCTTCTAAAACAAAGATGTGATTTCTGTTCATTTTGAGTTTTTTTGTCTGTTTTTTGAGTTTATGCAGAGATAACCCAATCAAAAATGAATGTGATAACTGGAAGATCTAGGAATTACACATCACTTATACGAAATTGATAACCTTTTCTGAAAGAAACTTTTAGCAAATGATAGAAAACACAAATCTATGCATCTGCATTTTATGATACCCATATGTTACTTGCTCAATCCAATTGCTTTTCTCTACTTTACTAGAAAAAATATTCTCAGGATAAGAGCCAATAACGTGAAAAGAAACAAAATACACAATCTTCTTGATTTATTTGTGACAAAAACGAATGAATTAAAATAATTCCACTTAAGCGACTCCATTATTAGTATCTATGAAGATGATCCTGAATGCCAACATCCATTGAATTTTTTGAATTTTAATTTGTAAGAACATATGAAAACTAGAACAAGAAAACAAATATAGTCTTAGAGCAAACCAGCCTTGGAATAATTTTCTTAATTGTTTTGAAATTACCAAAGAATTAATACCATTAAAATTATCCTTTCCTAAGAAAATAATTTAAAAATGTTTATCACTTATTATAATTTAAAAACCAAGCAAGAGCAATTTTTCAGAATAATTACAAATATCATTTTATTACTATCGTAAAATAGAATAAAAGACCATTCCCAATATATTATCATTATTCTTAATTTCGAATCATAACCTAAATATCTTAAACAATCTAAATAGTCATGTCTTTAACATAGACGTAAATATTCTATACTTTTAACCTAACATTTTCCATGGGCGTGTATTCATGTGTCTAAGAAATGTTCACAGGAGGTGAAAGATGCTTCTGTGAAATTATTGTGATATATTTTGTTGTTGTTCTTGATGTTGTTTGCAAGGTTAGGCATTGTCCCTAAGCCATTTTTGCTCAAAGCCAGCACTCCACAACTTGAGACATAGAGCTAATTCCTGTTTTTAGTGTTTAATTGGAGATAAGAATCTAAACAAGTACTTTTCTGTCTGGGCTAGTTTCAAATACAATTCTAAGACCTCATTACCCAGAATAGCTGCAATTATAAGTGTGAGTCACTGGCACTTGGTTCAATGTATTTTTTTTAATTTTAATTATACTGCAAGATTTTTGTTTCACTAAAATGTTCATCGTTCTACACATAAATTTAGAGATATGTATATATTTCTGATAATGAATAATCTCTAAAATGTATGTCTTTCTACACATAATATATATACAAATATATTTCTGAAAACAGACTCTCTCTAAAACTTTTTATGCTACTGTTTTTTACCTTTTTGTTTCAAAGATATACAGTCTATTTTTCCAAGAGTTTCCTAGAATAAAATAACTAATATTTCAATAGAATGTAGCATTTATTACTTTTAAGGGAATTTTAGAGACACACATGATATTCTAGTAATATTTATAGTATATTACTTGAAATAATTCAGTTCAAACTCTTAAATATTTGTGTGTAGTGGTGGGGAGAGAGGAAGTTAAGTCATACTGGTTAGGAAATTGCAATACTTCAAAAATCTATCCTATAATTTGTTATAAGCACAGAGTCAAGCTACCTGTTATGGTTTAGTTTTTTTTTCTTTGTTCAAAATTTTTATATGGATGCATGCACAGTGGTAACATTAAAATTATTAATCAAAAGACAAATATTCACAAAATCAGAGATACATATCAGAGTTTCAATAGTTAGCACTTATGATGCTAATAATAATTTTGATGAGGATGATGATGACCACAGTGTACCCTGATAATGACAATATTGTGATTGAAAAGGAAAAAACATTACACATTTTTGAAGCTATATTTCCCATATTGAATATATAGTAATAAATAGCGTTGGATTACATACAATAAGAATAACAAGAGGAGAGTTTCAATATCAAGAAATACTATCACATAAACAGGGAGAGACAGTAAAAACCTTAATGTTATTCCTGCAGTCTCTCTAAGGTGTACACACTTTTCTTGTTGGTATTATTTTCTTATGAATAAACTTAATTATTTTCACATTTTGATGGACTAAGATGTAGTTTTCAGCTTAGTGTGATTAGTTCATATAGATATAGTATCATATAGATCTAGTTCATATAGATATAGTATCATATAGATACTATTCAATAACCAGTGTTTCCAATGATATATTAAGAGTATGTTCTTCAATACATCTGAAAAAACATGACACTATTTACATAGTACCACTTACATATCTGTAGTTACCTTAAAAGGACATAGATCTTAGAGCCAGGAGGTGAAATTTATTTTTATTTCTCCAGGAAACAATTTGTAAATTTATACCAATAAATTTAATTTGACTCTTTCCTTATTTGTAAGGTAAGGTGGAAAATGTAAGGACTCTTCACTTTTTCTTTTTCTTGCTCTAGAAGTCAACACATATATTCTTCATTATTTCTGGTAGATTACATCCGTTTATAGATGAGAAATGTAAGGCCAACTGTCAATGTAGTGAGTAAATAATGATACTAGAATTTGTGTCTTAACTCTTCACTCTGTGTGCTTACAAAGAGAGTAATTTGGTGATGGAGAGGACTAATATGAAAAGACTATGGGGAAAAAGCATAATTTGGAAATGGTTGTTTTAGGACGAGGTGACAGTGTTGAGTAAATGAAACAGGCTGGTGTCAGGGGCATAAAAAAGGAGTATATAGAAATCATTTGAGTGGAGGCTCGGAAGGTGGTTCAGTGGTAGAGCGCTTGCCTTGCATGCATGAGGCACTACGTTCAATTTCTCAGCACCACATAAGCAGAGAAAAAGAAGCCGGAAGTGGTGCTGTGGCTCAAGTGGTAGAGTGCTAGTCTTGAGCTGAAGAACTGAGGGACAACGCCCAGGCCCAGAGTTCAGGCCCCACGACCAGAATCACCCAAAAATCAGAAATCATTTGAGTGATAAAAAACTGAGAAAATCTTGATCATTCATCTTATCTAATGGGAGCGAGTAGAAGGGTAAGAAGAAATCTAATGTGCTTACACACGTTTGGCTGGCAACTGTGTTAGTGCTAATCTTAGTTATGAGGACCACAGGTGGAAATGATGGATTTAGGGGGAAAATTCTGATAGTTCTAAAGTTTAGATGCAAAATAGGTCTGTTTAAACATCATCAAAATATCCACTACCATGAATATGAAAAAGAGTAATAAAATTGGGGGCATTATTGAAGGGAAAAGGAAAAGGAAAGTTCTGACACAGGTGTGAGCAATGTGGGCAACACTATAAACAAGATTGGAAGAGATAAATAAGGAAATGGAAAAAGTAATAAACACAGATTGACAGTAGTAAAGGAAGGAATTTGCAAGAAGATATTGAAAAAAATATGCTATTTGGATTTGAAAAGTAAAAGGACATAGACAAGTTCAATAAAAACATTGTTTTGGTGAAAGTCATATTGAAAAATTTTGGTTTATGAGTGTGAAGTCATAAAATTCTGAATCCATAAATTCAACAGATCCTGTTGATTTTAAATGTTGGGAACCAATGCTTTTATCCTGACCTTAGAATAATTGTACAGATATAACTGTCATGAACATTACTCATAGGTATTGTGTGAATATTTTTGAAGACTTTGTTTATTCAGTAGTTTATAAATTGAGCTACAGCACAGACAAGCCTAATTTGTCCTACATTTCCAATGTGTGGCCATCCATCCACATTAGTTTGGGATTTTATTGAAATATCTTTAGATATCTTTGGATGTCTTACCTGTCTGTTCATTATAAATGTAGGACATGTAACATCAAGTATTAGGTTGAGCATACAGCATTACTGATGTGACTGAAGACTCCTCGAATTGATTCTTCTTTAGAATAGAAAATGCCTCAATAGCGATTGACACATCATAACTGTCATATATTCTATTTAACTCTAGTTCTTGTTAGTGATATCTCCGTGGTGAAATAACCCTGTCAATCAACCTGCAACAAATTCTTATATGTAGGGAATTCTTTTATAAACTTCAAGCTTTTATGGAATGCCTAAAAAGATAAGACATTTTGCTTTAATGTCTTTCTTTCATTTTTTCATACCCATTGGCAAGTAGGGAAGGATTCTGATGTAAAAATAATACAATGGTGACTTGTACTAACACAACATCTAGGATCTAGTGTTAATTCGGATACTTACTAATTAGCTCTAGATTTTGTGGATATTTATATTTCTCATGGGAAAACTAAAGAGCTCCAAGTAAATTGACCTAAGGGTACTTTCAATTCTAATATCAGTTTGTCTCAAAATGCTTTAAATTCTACATCCTCTAATGTGGGCATAGAGTTACACTGTGGAACTTTTCTCCTCAAAGAGTGAGTACTACCTTATTGCTTAATATGGACAAAGTACTTTCATACATAGACTGATCTTGTGCAAACAAGAAGTAGTAGTTGAACAATGTTCTTAGCAGTTTGTATAGATGAAATGGAAATAGAGCAACTATGAACTCAGAAAGAATGTGCAAAAAAGCGAAAGGCACAACGTAGAATGTGCCAAGGAAATGCTGAAGTATAATTTCAAATTATGTGCTCAGGTGTGAGAGTGTGATCAAAGTACAGCTTAAGAAAATGTAGTTGGATATCTTGGGGAAAACTGCTTTAAACTCTTCTGGGATAATTGTACAAGTAGAAGCCACTAACTCTGACTAATCAGCCACATCATCATCAACTTAGGGACTATTTTCCAAGTGCAAAGAGAAAAAGAGGGCTCATCACAGTTAGTGTTCAGGTTGAAGTAATGGAAATAACATAATTTTTCTTATGACTTCACTTATTTTGGAGGGTTAAAGTAGGAAAAACTCAAGTAAATATTTTGCATGTATCTAAATTAAGTGGGACATAGTATATTACTCTCCTTTTAACTGGGAAGTTGTAGTTTATGTCTTTTTATACTCTAACTTGGGACAATGATCTGCTGTCAGTCATTTTCTTCCTCCTCCCCATCTTTTGCCCTTCCAAATACATAATTTTTATTTAAAGAGACATTCTTGACCTTGCATTTCTAAATCCTTCAAAATTATCTGAACTACTTTTTACTTCTGGCAGCCTCCTATATCTTTCTCAAGGGAATATTTTGTCACTACCATTTTAACCCACATGATATTTGATATCTTCCTGCTTAATTCAGTGCAAGATATACATTAGACTTAACCAGATATCTCAACACTTGTACCACCATGAAATCCTATCTTCATAAAAATCATGATTTTATAATATCTGGAGAGGTGGCATCATACATGCAATCATGTTTTAAATCAACATGCCTCTCAGTAGATGAATGAAGTGACAAAATGTGATATATATTTATATCCACTGTGGAATTCTATGCTTTCAATTCATACGGAAATGGAAAAATCCTACTAAGTAAAATAAACAAGACACAAACAAAGAGATTCCATGTTTTCCCTAATTGTAACAAGTAGGAAATATCTAGGATATTCCTAGCAGATGAGCAGAATGGCTCAGTAGCTATGTATAAGATGACGATGAGCAAAATGAACTCCTACATATGGAAACAAAGGTTTACTTTGTGATTGTTGTTTTTAATGTACTCTGTGATTCTTTTTTCTTTTGTGTTTTCCCCTACGGTTTGTCCCCTGCTGTATTTGATTTCAGTATCATGTGTCATTGTATATGTATTTATCTTAATTAGGGAAGGGAAGAAGAGCAACAACATGGCGCGACAACGGACAAAGGACAAACCAATGTAATAGCAATGTTCACAAGACAACATGATGGAAATTTACATTACAACTTGTGAAAGATATTGGGGTGAAGGAAAACTGTGAGAAAAGTGAGGTATTGGGTAAAAATTTCGACATGTTATATATTCACCATCTTACAATTATGGCAACCCCTTCTATATATCACCTTGACAATAAAATTCAATTAAAAATAACTTACATAAAATATAATTTCACTGTATTGATATAGTAAATACCATTCTATTCCCCCTTTGTTTATCAGACGGTCATCAAATTGAATGTTATCAAACTATACAATATCTTCACAATATACTTGCCTTTATGTTGAAAAAACCCCATTATCTCATACGAAAACACAAAACAGTTCAATTCTACGGAAACTCCTAACTTTTAAAACTGAATAATTGTTAAGAGGACAGAATTTATGTATTCTTCAAAATTCAGATGACTACTAACTAATCATTTTTAGATCATACCATATCAGAGACCTTTAAAACAGTATCTGTTTGCATTTTAATTAATTCTGCAATAGATGAAATTTCCAATGCTATGTTACATATTTTTTTTTAAATTTTATTTTATTTTAGTTGAATACATACTGTACAGAGGGGCTACAATTACATGGGCAGGATAATGCATACATTTCTTACCAAGCATTGCAGCCTCCTCCTTTGTTTACCCTTCACCTCCCTTCCCTGCCTCCCTCCTCACCGCACCCAATCATACCCCCCTCCCCCCCACACCGACATTGTAAAGCTGGTTTTGACATGACATTTTGTACTTCTCATTGTTGCAACAGGTCCACCTGAATCCTTAAACGACTTGTTTGTCCCCATCTCCTCCACATGTTATACTGACATCAAATATAGTGAAAGCGGGGGTTACACTGTGGGGGAGGGACATACAAAGCAACAAAGAAATAATCTTATAAATGCGTTAGAAACACATGCATGAAAGAAACGAAAACATTAAAATAAATATTTAAGGGTTCATTTTCCTAACATCACATTATCTGACCTTTTCCGCTTGACTCATACCTATACTAGATATTGAAAATAAGGGAAACCATGGGACCTATGCTTCTTTGGGCCTGGCTTACTTCACTTAATATAATTTTTTCCAAACCTTTCCATTTCCTAACAAATGGGGAAATGTCATTCTTTCTGATGGAGGCATAGAATTCCAATGTGTATATATACCAGATTTTCTTGATCCATTCATCTACTGAGGGGCATCTGGGTTGGTTCCATATCTTAGCTATGGTAAATAATGCTGCAATGAACATAGTTGTGCTGGTAGCTTTAGTGTGGTCTTGTTTGTAAACATTTGGGTAAATGCCCAAAAGTGGGATTGCTGGATCATAGGGGAGATCTATGTGAAGTCTTTTGAGGAACCTCCATACTGCTTTCCAAAGTGGTTGAACAAGTTTACATTCCCACCAACAATGAAGTAAGGTTCCTTTCTGTCCACATCCCCTCCAGCATCTGTTGTTGTTAGAGTTCTTGATTTTTGCTGTTCTAACTGGAGTGAGGTGATATCTCAATGTTGTTTTGATTTGCATTTCTTTTATGGCTAGGGATGTTGAACATTTCTTCATGTGTCTATTGGCCATCCTTCTTTCTTCTTCAGAGAAGTTTCTCTTTAAGTCTTTCGCCCACTTATTTATTGGGCAGTTGTTTCTTTGAGGATTTGTTGTTGGGGGGTTTAATTTTTTGAGTTCCAAGTATATTTTATATATGAGACCCTTGTCCGTTGTATGGCTAGTAAAGATCTTCTCCCAATCGGTGGGCTTTCTATTGATCTTGCCAGCTATGTCATTTGCCCTGCAGAAGCTCTGCAATCTTATGCAATCCCTTTTGTCCAACCTTTCTTTGATTTGTTGTGCTTCCGGGTCTCTATTCAGAAAATTTCGGCCTGAGCCAAGGAGACCTAGGTTTCTCCTATTCCATCCTGTAATGTTTTCAGAGTGTCTGCTTTGAGTTCAAGGTCTTTGATCCATTTGGAGTTGATTCTGGAGCAGGGTGATATATAAGGATCTAGCTTTAGTTTTCTACATGTAGTTAACCAATTTTGCCAGCACCATTTACTCAAGAGGCTGTCTTTCTTCCATTCTATTGTTTTAGCTTCCTTATCGAAGATTAGATGGCTATAGGTCTGTAGGTTCATTTCTGGGTTTTCAATTCTATTCCATTGGTCCTGAGGTCTGTTCTTATGCCAATACCAAGCTGTTTTGATTACTATGGCTTTATACTAGAGTTTGAAATTTGGTATTGATATTCCTCCAGCAGTGTTCTTTCCGTTGAGGAGCGTTTTTGCTATTCGGGGTCTTTTATTGTTCCATATGAATTTTTGGATTGCCTCTTCTATTTCCTTGAAGAATGAGGGTGAAATTTTGATAGGTATCGCGTTGAATTTGTAGATAGCCTTGGGAAGTATTGCCATTTTCACGATGTTAATCTTGCCAATCCAGGAGCATGGGAGGTTTTGCCATTTTTTGAGATGTTACATTTTTAAAAGTCAATAAAAATACCCACATTCTGGTAGAAGATAAAACTGTGACCTATCTATAATAATTCCTGAAGAGTAAACCTTTGTTCATCAGAGTAAGCTATTATTTCTATGACCATCATTCCCAAGGTTTTATGCTGTATAGTCATCCTAGCCCAACAGTTTGCAACTTATAAGGTGCACCTGAAAATTGCCTGAATTCACATCATGACTAGCTTATCACTATTGTGAAAAAAATACTACACTTCTGCTGTGATGCCCTCCCAATTGTGCAAACAGCACTACACTAAACTTTTCTGCATCATTTTCCCTCCAGTGGTATTCTTGAGATAGGAACACTTGCAAATAGTATTTATATTATTATTGTATATTGATGTTATTATATATTATTTTTATCTATCATAGATATTCAGGAGATCTGAATACTGAGATTTGAAGATTATGGTTCAAACCCACCCAGGTAGCAAGGTTCCTTAGATTCTTATTTCCAATAAACTCATAAGGAATAACCAGATACAAGTGGCACTGAGGTTCAGGTTGTAGAGCAGTAGCCTTGAGCAAAAACAGGCTCAGGGACAGTGCCCAAACCCAGAGGTCCAGCCCTAGCATAAACTAAACAACAAAAACAAAATAAAAACAAATATTAAAACTAGGTTTTTTTCCTCCTCATTGTATGAGTAATTAAGTGGTACATAAGGAAATTTCTTCCTGTGCTATATATAGGTAGAAGAAAAAAGATGTCATACAATTACTTTCTTTATACCATGTTACACCAAAGTCTCAAAAAATTCTCCTTTTCTAAATTTATAAATTAATAGCATCCATTTTTTGGCAACTTTGTCTATATTATTCAGATTATCATGTAATACATGAACTGTTGGAATGATCATTTAACTAATTTCTAATTATACCTCACTTGAAAGAATATTCTAGGCAAATAGAATGCCAGAATCATTTGTGAATTTCTAAATCATATCTTTTAGTTGAAAACAATTTTGTAGTATCCTAGAGAATATGAAATTACAAACAAAAAACATTTATTTCAAATCTAAATTCTAATTTAGGCAGGTCTCCAAAGTCCTACATAAGATGCACTTTGCTATTTCTCCAGGCTTAAGCTTTTGTAATCCTTCATCATTTCTTTGGAATCCAACAGAAGGATGCTTACTTTTTCAAATTTTTGATTGGGAATCATGAGCTATTTTGTATCTAGCAATGTTCTGTAATGAAGAGAGCATGTAAAACACAAGTGAGGATTATATATGAGTGCATTTCAATAAGAAACTTGACTTATCAAAACATAGTGATAAAATTAGCCCAAACTTCCACCTGTGTATTCCTTTCTTGTTGTTTGGCTTGTTTTATTGAGACAAAATTATACTACCTGGTCCAGGGAAGGTATCACTATGTAATTCTACTATCTAATCTCCTATCTTAGTCAGAGTGCGAGAATTCCTGGCTTGTATCACATTGCCCTACCATAGTTTGTTGGTTTATTTAATCTAGAAACAGGCTAGCAATTCTGAACTTCTCCGATGATCTTATCCACTAGACTGACTGCTCTGACTGTTTATGTACAATTTTCAAAGACGTTCTAACATTTGTTACAGGATATGAACATTTTCAGATGCACCTGCAGGGTTCTCTGATTCATTCGTCCATGGATCTGATCACTTTAATAATGATTTCTTGACTTTCTTAATATCTCTGGTATTTGTAATTTTCTCAAGCTTTTTTGGGAAAGTTCACTTGAGGACTGTATAATATTAAAAATTATCAGTTTTTCTAGTCTTAGGACATATTTTCTATTATTTTCTAACTTTTTCTACACATTCTGAGTGTTGTTTCATATGTGTGTTTACACATATAAATGCCTCTGTGTATGTGCATGCTTGCATGTATGTATGCCAAAACCTCAAGCTCTTATTCAGCAGTCTTGCTCATACCTAGTATTCCATCACTTCAGCATTCTTACAATGGAGGTTTAGGCTGTTTAATTATAGAAATTGTCACAAATACTTTTTTTCCACCAGGCTGGATGCAAATGGAATTTCCCAGAATCCTTTACATTCTTAGGTTTTATCTTTCCAGGAGTATCAACTTTTAAACTTGAAACAGTTTTGTGAGTGTAAAGTTTAACTTGTAGCCCAGATTTTTAACTTAAGAATTCATATAAAGATAGATGAACACTTAATATAATTTTTTCCAATTTTTTCCATTTCCTAACAAATGGGGAAATGTCATTTTTTCTGATGGAGGCATAGAGTTCCATTGTGTATATATACCACATTTTCTTGATCCATTCATCTACTGAGGGGCATCTGGGTGGGTTCCATATCTTAGCCATGGTAAATAATGCTGCAATAAACATAGTTGTGCTGATAGCTTTAGTATGGTCTTGTTAGTAAACATTTGGGTAAAGGCCCAAAAGTGGGATTGCTGGGTCATAAGGGATTTCTATGTGAAGACTTTTGAGGAACCTCCATAGTGCTTTCCAAAGTGATTGAACAAGTTTACATTCCCACCAACAATGAAGTAAGGTTCCTTTCTGTCCACATCCCCTCCAGCATCTGTTGTTGTTAGAGTTCTTGATTTTTGCTGTTCTAACTGGAGTGAGGTGATATCTCAATGTTGTTTTGATTTGCATTTCTTTTATGGCTAGGGATGTTGAACATTTCTTCATGTGTCTATTGGCCATCCTTCTTTCTTCTTCAGAGAAGTTTCTCTTTAAGTCTTTCGCCCACTTATTTATTGGGCAGTTGTTTCTTTGAGGATTTGTTGTTGGGGGGTTTAATTTTTTGAGTTCCAAGTATATTTTATATATGAGACCCTTGTCCGTTGTATGGCTAGTAAAGATCTTCTCCCAATCGGTGGGCTATCTATTGATCTTGCCAGCTATGTCATTTGCCCTGCAGAAGCACTGCAATCTTATGCAATCCCTTTTGTCCAACCTTTCTTTGATTTGTTGTGCTTCCGGGTCTCTATTCAGAAAATTTCGGCCTGAGCCAAGGAGACCTAGGTTTCTCCTATTCCATCCTGTAATGTTTTCAGAGTGTCTGCTTTGAGTTCAAGGTCTTTGATCCATTTGGAGTTGATTCTGAGCAGGGTGATATATAAGGATCTAGCTTTAGTTTTCTACATGTAGTTAACCAATTTTGCCAGCACCATTTACTGAAGAGGCTGTCTTTCTTCCATTCTACTGTTTTAGCTCCCTTATCGAAGATTAGATGGCTATAGGTCTGTAGGTTCATTTCTGGGTTTTCAATTCTATTCCATTGGTCCTGAGGTCTGTTCTTATGCCAATACCAAGCTGTTTTGATTACTATGGCTTTATAGTAGTGTTTGAAGTTTGGTATTGATATTCCTCCAGCAGTGTTCTTTCCATTGAGGAGCATTTTTGCTATTCATAGGTCCCATGGTTTCCCTTATTTGTTATATCTAGTATATGAATAAATCAAGCGGAAAAGGTCAGATAATGTGATGTCAGGAAAATGAACCCTTAGATGTGTATTTTAATTTTTTTTCTTTCATGCATGTGTTTCTAACGCATTTATAAGATTATCTCTTTGTTGCTTTGTATGTCCCTCCCCCACAGTATAACCCCTGATTACACTATATTTGATGTCAGTATAACTTGTGGAGGAGATGGGCAAAAACCAGTTGTTTAAGGATACAGGTGGACCTGTTGCAACAATGAGAAGTACAAGTTGTCATGTCCAAAACGAGCTTTACAACGTCGGTGCGGGGGTGGGGGTTGGGAAATGGGGGGAAGGAGAAGGATTGGGATTGGGGAGAGGGGGGAAGCTGGGAAGGGATGTGAAAGGTAAACAAAGGAGGAGCCTGCAATGCTTGGTAAGAAATGTACCCATTATCCTGCCCATGTAATTGTAACTCCTCTGTACAGTATGTTCACAAATAAAATAAAATTAAATTAAAAAAAAGATAGATGAACATACACATTACATATATTGAGTGTACACTGGTAGAAAGGTGATCTTAAACCGGGTGACAGTGGCTCACTCCTATAATCCTAGCTACTTAGGAGGCTGAGATCTGAAAGTTGCAGTTGAAATCCAACACAAGTAGGAAAGTTTATGTAGCACTTATCCCTAATTAACAACCAGAAAACTTGAAGTGACACTGTGGATCAAGTGGTAGACTGCTAGCCTTAAGCTGAAGAATAGAGGAAGAGTGCCTAGGCCCAGAGTTCAAGCCCCACAAATACTAAAGGAAAAAGAAAAGAAAAATAAAGAAATAAAAATATATGTGAACTTAGCCACCAGTTCATTGCTAGTATAATTCCTACTCTCTCAACATGACATTTTTCCAGTTAAGTCCATGCTCTTATATATGACTTGCTTTGAATCTAGAATTATTCTTCCATTCTACTTTTTACAAATTTGCATTATTAGTTGCCACGATTTAGAGCTAGTAGAAGAAACAGAGTGGCCTCATCCTTCATGTTCCACTTAGTAGTAATGCTTTCTCTATATCACTCCCGTAGATCTACATACTGGCCATGGCTTTATTGTTTCAAATTTGTCTTATTTGCAGTTTTCTAACTGTATTGAGCAACCATACTTAAACACAGAATTTCTTTTTCTCCTATTATTCATATTGTTTCTCCTACTGTGAACTTATATACACTTGTGAAATTATGCATAACACACACACAAATATTTCTGAGAACATTCTCACTTAAAATTGGTCTTGATTTATAGAGTACTTAGGAAATTTGAACTTATTGTACTCCAGGATAATGTTTTTTTTTTCATGATTTTCATTGGAAAAATGTTGTACAGAGGGGTTAGAGTTATATAAATAAGTTAATTAGTACATAATCTATCAAGCATTGTTACCTCTTCTTTTGTTTTTCCCCTGCTTTCCCTTTCCTCCTTGCCGCCCCAAATACCCTCTCCCCTCCCCAAGTTGTAAAGTTCATTTTCTACATAGTGTCTTGTAGAACTCATTGTGACAATGGGTTATACTGTATCCTTGTTTCAGCGTTTTGTTATTTCGCTTCCCCTCCACACATTAGAAAAAGGTATATGCAATATGCAGATCACCGACATCAAATACAGTGAAAACAGAGGTTATACCGTGGAGGTAGAAAATAGAAGAGAAACAAAAAAATCACATAGTACCTGTGAGGTAACAATAAAGATAAATCACGTTGTGTCCTATCTTGGAGTCCATTTCATTTAACATCATTTTATATGGCCATATGTACATGTATAATGTTTTATAAGCGATTTAAATTCTGTATTTTCTCATGACTCAGTTGTTTCTGAAACACATGTTGCCTCATGTACAAAGATATACTTGTGCTATTTCAATGAAGCCACAAAACGTTCATTTTACCTGGAGCAGCACCATAGATTGTTACTTGAAATAATTGGAAGGTACTGTTACTGGAAGTGGAAACTGATTCCAAGAGATGAATTGAACATAGAGAAATGACAAGTTCAACTTAATTTGTACTCTCGTTTTACTGTACAAGAAAAAAAATTCAAAGCTTGAAGGAAACTCTGTCTCTGACTTTTTCGAGTGCGTTCTTTACTCACATAAAACTTGTCTGTAAATTTCTAGTTGAGAGTATTACAAAAGGAAACAATATGCCATTTGAAGGCCAACAAAGATAAAAGGAAATAACGTTGTTTTAAAAGTGTTCTACTGCAAAGAACAAAGACATGTAGGTGTAAAGGTACCTTATGCCTTGATATTTCACTCCTGACATGACTGTCCTCTTGCAGGAGCCAGTTATCCATTCCTTTAATCTGGTCCTGAGTTCACCATAGCAATAAGGATTCCAAAAAGCAGGATCCAGTGAGTATGATCAGCAAAAGGAGCCTCTTTTCATACCAGTGCTTTAAGGATGGTCCCAAAGAAATATGTGGGGTTTTTTGCTTGCTTGTGTGTTTAGTTTGTGCTGGTTCTGGGGCTTGACCTCAGAGTCTGGACCCTGTCCCTGAACAGTTATATTTCTGCCCTCCTGCCACCATAGCTAGTACTCTACTGCTTGAGCCAAAACTTCACTTCTGGCTTTTTTGGTGTTTGATTACAGATAAGAGTTTGAGGGCTGGGAAGGTGGCTCAGTGGTAGAGCGCTTGCCTTGCATGCCTGAGGCCCTGAGTTCGATTCCTCAGCACCACATAAGCAAAAAGAAAAAATACCGGAAGTGGCGCTGTGACTCAGGTGGTAGTGCGCTAGCCTTGAGCTGAAGAGCTGAAGGATAGTGCCCAGGCCCAGAGTTCAGACTCCACGACCGTACCCCCCCCCAAAAAAAAAAAAGTTTGACAGACTCTCCTGCCTGTTGGCTTGAGATTGTAATAAATCCAAGTGACATCAACTGTATGGACTTCTTTTTTGAACCAAGACATGTTAGATGAAGTTTATTATAAAGCTAGTATTTGACAATTTTTTTAAAAGAAGAGAATATGTTCAACAAAGAAACCATAACAACTCAGCAAAAGTAGGTGCACTGAATTATTTTGGAATTATGTTCTCTCCCTGGGAAGATTACTACTGACTTTGTAGTTCCTTTTGAGGAACTTTTTCTGTTGGTCATGGGAATTGAACTCTGATCCTGGGCGCTGTCCCTCAGCTCTTCAGCTCAAGTTGAGTGCTCTACCACTTTAGCTACAGCACCACTTCCGGATTTCTGGTGGTAATTGAAGATAAGATTCTCATGGATTTTCCTGACCACGCTGGCTTTGAACCACAATCCTCTGGTTTCAACGTCCAGAGTAGCTAGTATTACAAGTGTGAGTCACCGGCATCCAGCTCATATTTGCATTTATGTGCACATAATGACAGTATTTTGACAAAGAATGGAAATTTGAATCAAATGGTGTGACATTACAGCTTTTCAATAAAATGGAGGTAGCAATAAATATGTCCTTCTTTTTGTGTTTATGTGGTGCTGAGGAATTGAACCCAGGCCTTCATGAATGGGAGACAAGCACTCTACCACTAAGCCACATTCCAGCCCCTCCACAGTGCCTTTTGATCCATCAGGGTTGCATTTCTTTCTTAAACTAACACCTTCAGTTTGTATTGTTGCTGTCGTTTTATTTCTGTTGTTTGTTTCTGGCATTGTCACTTGCTTTCTGGAAAACTGTAGAGTTTAATCATATGTGAGATATTTTCTGCCCTGCCACTGTGGTTGAGGCTATGCACAAATGCCAGTTTTATAGCAAGCTGTATGAGAATAAAAAGATGGTACATGAAAAATAAATACCTAGCACTTTTGTGATTTAATAAGCATCTTGTTCTTCAGCCTGCTTTATAAACTGATAGACTGTATCATTTTCCTTATGAAATTCGATGTTACTTTTTATTTTATTTTAAAAGGACAATTTATTTAAAAGGGACAATTGGATAATTAATTAGATCAGAGTGACAAACAGGCAATCTATGGCTTAACAGTGTTAGTTTAGCTGCTTTGTGACTACAAAGTGTGGTTGTAGAGATTGAAAGTGTTGTGTGAGTTGTAGAGTTTTGGCTTCTCCAGCATGTGGGTATTGCCCTAAAAAGTGTCTGACTGTGATTGGTGGTGGTCCTAGCTGTGTGTAGTCCACTAAACAATAATGGGCTGTGATTGGTGGTTGTCCTCTGACCTCTATCAGTTCCATGGTATACTTGTTCATTCATATGTCTTCTCTGCCTGGCTCATGAATAATATCTATGACCTTCATTCTCCTTTCTTTACTCTCTGCTCCTGGGATTTGATGCCTCTTCCTTCCATCCTCATAACATCTCCCGCCTTTGAGGCACAGAAGAGGTGTAATGACACCAGCCACTCATGGCCAATCCTAGTTATTTCAGTAGGTTGAGATCTCAGGATCATGGTTCAAAGCTAACCCAGGCAGGCAAACCCCGAGTAACTCTTGAATTCACCTGCGAAAAGCCTGACATGTAAAAGGAGGTCTGGTTCAAGTGGTAGAGTGTCAGCCTTGAGGAGAAAAGTCAAGTGAGAGTTTGAGGCTCTGAGTTCAAGTCATAGTCCTGGCATACCAAACAACAGTACTGTTGAGGGAGAGAAAAGAAAGAGCAGAGTGCCAGAACCCTCAGTCACTCATAGTATCCCGGGGCACTTTACTTGAATTACATGTCCTGACTCCAAATAGGACCAGTTTCAGAACAGTATCCAAAATAACCTGGATATGATTCACGGTAAACTAAGCTCATGAGTTTTAGGGTTTTGTTGCCTGAGGTCAAATGCACACAAAGCAGTTGTAATCATACTTGTAATTATGTGATTAATCAGTAGGCATGAATCAATCATAAGAAGACATATTGAGGATGAACAGTAATGTTTGAATGAACAACTAATGTTTCTTGGATACAGTCATGCCTTATCACTCAGGTTGCAGGGGTCTTCACATGTCCCTCCCAGTGACTTAGCATGACAATAACATCCTAGCTTATTCCTTGCTGTGCTAAAGGAGAGGGAAATGTGATAATGTGGAATGTGCCAAGTCTTCCAAAAGAACACAAAAGAACAACCCAAAAGCAAAGTCACAGTTCTGTGTGTTCTGTAGCAGTGTGAAGATCATATTTTACCCCCTGTAGATAAAAATGAGAAGCAGAGGGACAAGGAGCAGTGGTTTATGGAGCAACATTCCGGTGCCACCTCTGAATGAACCCCACCTTCCCTTGCCAACTTGCAACAAGTCTGCCAAGCCACATGCAAATCTACAGAGTTCTTTTTTTGGGGCGGGTAGTACTGGGTCTGAACTCATGGCCTCACAAATGCTTTTCAGGTTTGCTCACATGACTGGTGCTCTACCAGTTGTGACATCTCTCCTGTTTTGCTTTTTGCTGGTTGCTTTGAAGATTAAGTCTCTGGGACTTATCTTCCCAGGTTGGTTTTGAGCTATAGTCCTTTGGATTTCTGACTCATGAGAGGCTATGATTCCAGGGATAAGCTGTCAGCACCTGGGTCACAACTAGTTTTACAATGTCCATTAGGAGGACCAATAAGACTCAGAAAGATTAAATGACTTGTATAGATCATAGAGATAGAGGGTCACCCTGTCCCGGGAGCCCCCTTCTGTCACCTCTGCAAAGGGAAGGCCTTGATTCCATGGCCTTTGGAACCCTTCCCACACAGATAGCATTTTCTTTAGAGTGGCATTCCTTTTCACATCTATGGGGATAATTGCGTGCCACTGGTAAACTCTGGCCCTAATTACTAACAGCGATGTTCTCACTACTCCCAAAATAAACACCATGAAACAAAGATTACATCTGTCTTTGCTATAGACAATCCCCCAGTGACCAGAAAACAATCTGCACACTTAGTTGACAATCTGAAAATATTTGTCAACTAGATGTTTTTATGATAACTAAGTGAATGCTTTAACACAGAAGAAATTGTACATGTCTTAAAGGGAGCATATGTGTTTTGAGACATACGTCTTTGCCAAATCAACTTAGGACTGAAAGGTCCTGCAATTGCTGGGTGAACAGGGAGAAAAGGGCTTCATAAATCACCATAGATCACACCAAAAGCCCTGTGCCAGGCACTGTCTCAGGTCCTTCAGGGACTCCGTTGTTGCCTACCTATGACCACCAGGTGGCAGTGAATGGTATCTCAAGCCTATTGCTGAATTCATTCTGTCCAATGCCATCTGACAGCTTTTACGTGGTCTTATTCCTTGGAGATTTCTTTATGGTGCTTATGAGTACGAAATGAGATTCCTTTCTAAGTACTGCATGGAAAACTAATTATGTTCTTGTTCTTGCGGAATATTTAAACAGGGAGGTTGAGAATTGAGTTCAGTTTAATAGAGCTGAAACTGACATCATGCACCATGTAGGAAGACCTGCTTTACAGATTCCTCTTTAAGACTCCATTTGGGTGAAACCCATCTATGCATGGAAGGCTCCTGGCTGGCCTAGGAACAGCACCAGGCTTCATGTATTAGGAATTACTTTTTTTCCAGGCTTCAGGAATTACATTATCTTTTTAAATGTAGATGTGCACTGGTTTCCCTAAAATTGGTGGCAAGAATGGCCTTAGATAAATATAGTGTAGCCAGATTCAGATTATGGTTGATGAATTTACAATCCCAACGTAATCCTTGATCATCAGTAGGGTTGATTTGAGATGTAAAAAGACCTTTAATTATGGTGGAGAAGTACAAGTGTCAACTATGTAGTCAGGAGAATTGATTTTAGTCTCAGTTCTATATGACACGAGCTCTGAGAACTCACCTCTCTAAATATCAATATTCTGTGGAGAAAAATGTGCTAATAGTAACTTTTCACCGGGCTGCCTCAAGGCTAAAACGAAATACATGCCAGTATCTCTTCCCTCTATTTTCATTTCTTTCTTTCTTGTCAGACAGTATAGCACCCTGTTGACCTATGTTGGCCTGAAGCACATGATCCTCCTGTATCTTCAGCTTTCCAAGTGCTGGGATTACAGGCATTTAGTACCATGCCTAGTTTACAGATCAGTATTTTCTTTCTTTAAATTCTTCACAGGTAACTCTCCCAATGTTTGACATATCCAGGTAACAACTTAAGTAAATGACACCTGTTATTTGCTTGTTTTATTCACTTTAAAAACTATCAGAACAATCTGAACAATCTACCTTGCTGCTCTCAGTCAAGGAAATACTTGTAGAAATCTAATTTCAAGGTAATAATGCATTTGCTTATTCTGTGATAAATGGAAAAACATCTCAGTGTAGTTTGGCTATTGGTTTTTATGCATCCACTCATAAAATTAATGGACTTGTATAAAGTAGACTAACCTACAACTTTGAACTGAAGAGGTAAGGGGCAGTGCTTAGGCCCAGAGTTCAATCCCCATGACTGACAAAAAGAACAACAACATCAAATACAGTGAAAACAGGGGTTATACTGTGGGGGACGGACATACAAAGCAACAGAGAAAATCTTATAAATATGTTAGAAACAATAGCAAGAAAGAGAAAAACAGTTGAGTCCTTTTCTTGGGGTTCATAAAAAAAAGATATACAAAAAGAACAACAGCAACAAAAAGAAACCCAAACAAAAAAAATCATCATAGGTCTTATTAAACTCAATACCTTTACCTGTATTTAATGTCACAACTTTGATTCCACATTGATTTGTGCATAAACATTTCAGTTCCTTAGCATGTCACTTAGTGTTAAGTCAATAAACAGCTGTATCTTAAAATAGAAATTTGCATTACATGTTTGGTAGGACTTCAGTGTTCCGAAGGTAAAGTTAGATGTTTGGAGAAATAAGCTACACATTCAACTGAGAAAGGTTGATGAGTCTTTTTATTTTATTTTTGTGGGGTTAAACTGAGAGCCTCACATTCTCATTTGCTTTTTTGTTCAAGACAGCACTCTTCTACTTGACCATTCTCTACTTTTGTTTTTCTTGTGGTCTACTTGGGGATAAAGAGTCTCATGGATTTGTCTGCCCAGGCTGGTTTCTTTTTGTTTTTTTTTTTTTTTGGTGGGGGGGTCCGGTCATGGGGCCTGAACTCTGGGCCTGGGCGTTGTCCCTCAGCTCTTCAGCTCACAGCTAGCTCTCTACCACTTGAGCTACAATGCCACTTCCGGCTTTTTTCTTTTTGCTTATGTGGTGCTGAGGAATCAAACCCAGAGTCTCAGGCATGCAAGGCAAACACTCTACAACTGAGCCACCTGCCCAATCCCTTGTAGCTATCTTTTGTTGTTGTTGTTGGTGGTGTTGGTTGTGGGGCCTGAACTCTGGTCCCTCAGCTCTTCAGCTCAATGCTAGTGCTCTACCACTTGAGCCACAGCGCCACTTCTGGCTTTTTCTGCTTATGTAGTGCTGAGGCATCAAACCCAGGGCCTCATGCATGTGAGGCAAGCACTCTACCACTGAGCCATCTTCCCAGCCCTCCCAGGCTGGTTTCTAACCATGATCCTCAAAACTCAGCCTTCTGAGTAGCTAGGATTACAGGCATGAACCAACAGTGTTGAGCACTCTGTGGGTCTTTAGTTATCCATGACACATTGAGCACCAATGTGGAATTGCTGTAGAAAACAAATTGAGTTCTTAAGAAGCATCAGTCTGGCTGGAGAAAAGAGGTCATTGAAAATAACGTGTTTATTGCCAAGTGCTGGTGGCTCTCACCTTGTTGCTGAGGAGGCTGAGATCTGAGGATCACAGTGTGAAGCCAACATAAGCAGGAAAATCCTTGAGACTCTCATCTCTAATGAATGAATAAAAAGGCAGAAATGTTGGCATGTGTGGTTCAAGTTTTAGAGCACTAGTCTTGAGTTAAAATGCTAAAGGACAGGTCCTCCTAGGTCCTGAGTTTAAGCCCTAGTGTATACACACACACACACACACACACACACACACACACACACACACACACACACACACACACAGTAATATTAGGTCATGAAAAATGTGACTAAAGAAAAAGAACAAGGAGGTATTTATCTGGGAGGACCTCTCTTAACTATGTGCCTTTTAACTATGTGTTTTTATAAGGATGCTGCTCAATTGCCTGTATATGGAATCTTGCCCTAAAAGTTACATGAAGTGCTTCCATCTAAGGAATATAATCTTGAACAATTCTTAATTTTGATCAATTTTATTTTGATCAATTTGAAAGATATGAGGTCAAGTAATTTCTGTATTACCTTCATTAATCCAGCAACATTTTTGAAGTAATTAACTATGCTTGTAGATTATGCCAATGTCCGAAGAAGCGGGTGTGAATACAAATATGGACTGTCCACTTCTTTTTCTCTTAAGAGAGAGGGTATGAACATTTCAGCATAGGGCTGCATATGAAACTCCGTGGTTGGTCTCTGTCACAGTCCCTCTGGTTTGCTGTCATGATGGGAAAGCTCATGGTAGGTACATCAATGGGCCTGACAACATTCTAGGGAACTTGGTTTACTCAAGAAGGTGGAAGGATGCATTTGGTTTACTGGCTACAGTGTACCAGTTGCTTAAAAGCGGGATTGGAGTAGAGGAAACAAAATAGAAACCATAATGACATGTCTGAGAACACCAAAAAGTGGCTACTTGGGGATGATTCTTTCACATGATCTGGTAACAACAGTGCTTGGGAAGTCTTCCTGGAGAAGGTGATATCCTAGAAGATTCTCACCAAGAGTGATAATTGGGGGAAGAAGTGTCAGACAGAAAATTGTTGTAGGAGGGGTTAGCTTTTCAAAATCCCACCAGCAGAGTTCAGAGGTATGTGGAGAGAATTATACACTGTCTTGAATTTCCGGAGGTTAAATGACAAAGCCAGGAGATGGTAGCTCCCACCTGTAATGCTAGCTACTTAGCCATAGTTATTTTTTTAAAAAGATAGGCCATATACTAAGGGAGCAAAATGAAGACTAAATACTATGCTTGAATAAAAGGGTAGAAGTTTGCAAACTTAACAGGAAGGATGGGGATGAAAAAAAGTATGAAGATCATATTAAGAAATTATGAGCTTCTTGGACTGGGAATGTGGCTTAGTGGTAAAGCGCTTACCACCATGGATGAAACCCTGGGTGTGATTCCTCAGTACCAAATAAATAGCAAAAGCTAGTAGTGGAACTGTGGCTTAAGTGGTGGAACACTAGTCTTGAGGAGATAAAGAAACTCAGGAATAGTGCCCAAACCCTGAGTTCAAGTCCCAGGACTTGCAGAATAAAAAGAAACCAACAAAAACAGATAACTTACCAGCTTCCTCTCCTGGAATTGTAGAGACTCCAGATTTCTCAGTAAAGTGAATTTTCCCAGAGATGCTTGGCTGCTTGGTAAGAAGAGCAGAAAGAAGTCTGTCAAGTTGAACCAAGTTCATGTGTTAACACCTGGGGAGAGAAAGCAAGAAAGGATCAGTCTTACGATTCTGGGATACATACTCATTTTTATCTCCTACCCTAGGACTTTTATTCCGTCATTAATGACAGCTCCCAGAGAAGTTTCCCTGTTCCTTTTTGGTTCCAAGGCAAATCAAATCCCTACTATCACCCAATATTTCCTTTTCTTTCTATTTGGACTTTATTCACTTAATGATGGAGTGTACCAGAAAGTCACCATGACACATGAACAAGTAGAAGTGAGTGGGAATATGCATGGTAGCCTGTAGGCTTGCAAAATACAAAATCTGTGCAACATTCAGCAGTGGTCCTGGCCAAACAAACAGCATACTCATCCCTCTGTTGATGACCAAAGTATGAGAAGGTTGAGCTAGGAATGCAGCAAACTGTCCGCCAGTGTATAGAGTGTATTCATCTTCACATAAACACTATTTTTAGATATACAAAATTGAAGAAATGAACATCAGTGGCCTAGTTTTTGGACTAGAACCCAGGAGTGTGTGTTCTTGTTCAGTTCTTTGGATCAGCCCTGGTGTTTTACCAATGGAGCCATGCATTTAATCCAGCATTTTGGTGATGGAGTGTCAAAAACTTTGCTGCCCAGGATGTTTTGAATTGTGATTCTCCATGTTTCAGCCTCCGGAATAGCTAGGATTAGGGGTATGAGACACATATTTCATATTCTTAACCCTAGAAAGCCAGTATGAGGGATGAATGAATGAATTATTTCGTTTCTGTTTACTGTACTTCACTATATAGTAGATATTGGTTCCATGTTTCCTGGACTTCTCCAAAGTATCTTATGCATTTCATTTGGAGGAACTTAAATTCATGCATAGCCACAAAATATCCCCAACCCCCACATCCCCATCCCCAGTACTGGAGCCAGAAATCAGCACCTGGGAGCTGTGTTTGAGCTTGGTGGGTTTTTTTTTTTATTTTGTTTGGTTTTATTTTGCTTAAAGCTAGCATTGTACTACTTGAATAACAGCTCCACTTCTGGCCTTTTGGTGATTAATTGGCAATAAGAGTCTTAAAGATCTTTTCTGCCCGAGTTCGCTTCAAACTGATGTTCTTGAGTAGCTAGGATTATAGGAGTGAGTTACAGGCACCCAAAACAAACTTTTTTAAAAGACCATTCTTATTAGCATGTAATTGGTTGTCTAAGGAAAGGTCTCATGATAGTTCCATACATGCATCCAATGCATCTCAGTTAAACACTCTATCCATCACTTTCTTTTGTTCCCTTTTTGAAAGAAATGTAGGCAGGCACTGGCGGTTCATACCTGTAATCTTAGATACTCAGAAACCTGAGACTGGAGGATCTTGAATCAAAGCCAACTGGGACAGAAAAGTATGTGAGACACTTATCTCCAATGAATTAACGAGAAGCCAGAAGTAGACCTGTGAATCAAAGGATAGAACAATAGCTTTGAGCAGAATAGCTCAGGAGCAGGGCCTGCTGAATCCTGAGTTCAAGCCCCCCCCCACTCTCTCTACCAAACTCAACAGGTTTCATTGTCCTATTTTAATACACTCATAAAGCATTTGTACCATATTCACTCTCATTCAGCTTCCCTCTTGGCCTTCCCTCATATTTTACTTTCCTATCATTCATTTTGTTTTCATTTTTTAAGTGTAACTTAGGGCAACAGTGGGCTTTGTATATGCCTTTTCACCAGTACATATATTATAATTTACTCTGATTCCTCTCTTTTATTACACTTTGTTTCCATATCCTTCTACCACAACATTCAGTAGCTTTCAGTGTGTCTCGTTACACAATTTTCTTACCTAATCACAATGTATCTTAATCTTATTTATACCCTATCATTCTCTCTCCCTTTCATTCCAATATAGATCCACATTTAAATCATGTTATCTAGTCATGTCTATAAAAATGTTTATATCTAGAAATGCATCTTTCTTTTTTTAATTTAATTTAATTTAATTTGTGAACATACTTTACAGAAGGGTTACAATTACATGGGCAGGATAATGCGTACATTTCTTACCAAGCATTGCAGCCTCCTCCTTTGTTTACCCTTCACATCCCTTCCCAGCCTCACCCCTCCCCCCATCCCAATACTTCACCTTCTCCCCCCCTTCCCCCCCCCCTGCACCGTCATTGTAAAGCTCGTTTTGGACATGACAACTTGTACTCCTCATTGTTTCAACAGGTCCATCTGTATCCTGGTTTTTCCCCATCTCCTCCACAAGTTATATTGACATCAAATATAGTGAAAGCAGGGGTTATACTGTGGGGGAGGGACATACAAAGCAACATAGAGATAATCTTATAAATGCGTTAGAAACACATGCATGAAAGAAAAAAAACATTAAAATACATATCTAAGGGTTCATTTTCCTGACATCACATTATCTGACCTTTTCCGCTTGACTCGTACATATACTCAATATTGCAAATGAGGGAAAACATGGGACCTATGTTTCTTTGGGACCGGCTTACTTCACTTAATATAATTTTTTCCAAGTTTTTCCATTTCCTAACAAATGGGGCAATGTCCTTCTTTCTGATGGAGGCATAGAATTCCATTGTGTATATATACCACATTTTCTTGATCCATTCATCTACTGAGGAGCATCTGGGTTGGTTCCATATCTTAGCTATGGTAAATAATGCTGCAATAAACATAGTTGTGCTGGTAGCTTTAGTGTGGTCTTGTTTGTAAACAATTGGGTAAATGCCCAAAAGTGGGATTGCTTGGTCATAGGGGAGTTCTATGTGAAGTCTTTTGAGGAACCTCCATACTGCTTTCCAAAGTGGTTGAAAAAGTTTACATTCCCACCAACAATGAAGTAAGGTTCCTTTCTGTCCACATCCCCTCCAGCATCTGTTATTGTTAGAGTTCTTGATTTTTGCCATTCTTTTTAAGTCTGGATGGGTAAAAAATGTGATACTTGGCTCTTGGAGCTTGACTAACAATGAGATACATCCTCCCCGACCTCCATCCTCTCTTAGACCTATAAATTTATTTTAGCTTTCAGGGAAAGCAAAGCACCTAAAGCAGACCTACTCAAGAGGCTGAAATCTGAAGATCACATTTGGAAGTGAACCCAGATAGAAAAGACCATTAAGACTCTTATTGCTAATTAAACACCAAAAGGCCAGAATTGGAGCTGTTATTCAAGTGGTAGAGCAAAATTAAAAGAAAGAAAAACAACCTCAAGTAATTGCTTGCTTGCATTCCTCTTCATAGAGTAGTGGACATGAGTGTGGTTGGATCTGGGTTCCAATGCTAGATTCCACACTTAAATACCTGACTTGTAATTTTAAGCTGCAATTCTGTGTGTGTATGTTTGAATAATAATAAATAAAAGACAATTCTTGGGATGATTATTAAGAATAAAATGAACCAATGTAGATAGATTTGTGTGATCCTTACACATTAGAAAACCAAGATTTGGAGATTTCAAACATGTGTAATTATTCTCTGCAACAACAGGTATCATTTTTTGCATTCAAAAAGCATTACTGATGTGTTCTTACAGATTTTCTATATGGGAAAAACAACATGTAAGAATTGATTCATAGGCCCTTTTTTTTGTTTTTTGTCAGTCATTGTGCTTGAACTCTGGGCCTGGGAGCTGTCCTTCAGCTCTTTAGCTCAAGGCGAGCACTCTACCAGTTGAGCAACCATGACACTTCCAGTATTCTGAGTGACTTATTGGAGATACTACTGTCATGGCCTTTTCTGTCCAGGCTGACTTTGAACGGCCATCCTCAGGTCTCAGCCTCCTGAGTAGCTAGGATTACAGACATGAGCCACTGGCACCTGGCTCATAGGCACTTTTATAAACACTGAAGTACTTGAACTGTTGAATCAGGTCAATCGACTTGGAATGGACAAGGTTGACAGATTGCCTGCTCTGTGGGAGTTTTTGTTTGTGTGTATCATTTATCTCTATGATTTAGAAAGCCTGTTCTTATACATCTTCAGACACACTTAGCAGAGATGCTTAATCAAGCCAGAAGCCAGGAGCCATCCCCAGATGCTAGTCAGCACCACTTTGAAACTCACTCACTCTCTGAGCTGACTTCCATCCATCACTCTTCTTTGGAGACAGGTTTCTGCAGAGATATAATACCTGTGAGTCTTGGCCTCATCTGGTCTCAAACTACTCTGTCATAAGAAACCTAGCCAAGGACCTCTTTTTCTTCACCCATCTTTCTGGATGGAAGTTAAGATTTCTGTCTCACAAAGCAAAAGGCCATACTATTTGGAACCACAGTCTCTGGTTCTGCGTGCAGTAAAGCGAGTTCAGAATGTAACATCCCCTGCTGCTGACCTTGTTACAGCTGGATGCATTTTACCAAGGTGCTCTCATCCTCTTTCTGACCATTGTTTCAATCACGGCAGGGCACTCATCTACAGTGGAAAGATGCAGCAGCCTGGTTCTGTTGCATGATAGGAATGAGAGTCTCTGCTGGAGGAGACTGTCTGCTAAGCCATGAGACTTGGAAAAAAGTCTACTTTTTGCCATTCGGAACATGGTTTCTGCATAGTCTGTAGGAATGGCCATCTGCTGCCCTTGGGTATTATTTTCTCATTGGGGAAGTTGTGCCCAGATGATTATTATTCAGAAACCAAAAGAGATAGAGAAAAAACCTGGACTTATGTCAGAATCATTTCCAGGCTTGACTACTTCCCACTCATGTCTTCCAGCTGTCATCTGGAAGCTGCAGCTCCTTGTCATGGGGCCTTCTCCATAGACTGCTCACACATGCATTTGTTGCACCCAGAGCAAAGGGTATAGGAAAATGGGAGAGAGCAGGAGAGAGCAAGGGAGAGCAAGAGAGAGAGAGAGATAGTACTGTGAGAGCAATAGCTATTTATATTGCAATCTGAGAAATGATATCTCTCATTTCTGCCACGTTCTATTCACTAGAAATGATAACTAGACATGGCCATCTCTGAAAAATGAGAGATTGCAGGTGATTGTCAGGACTGGTATGGTTTTGACCTGGAACTTCCTTTCAGAGTGTGTTACCTTAAGGGGACCTGCTCAGCTTGTGGCTCATGGATCCTGAAGTGAAGGGACAATCTACACCTCATCTATGCTCTGTCTATTGCCTGAATGAGTCTGTGCCCAAGGTACCTGGTCTCAGAGAAGGTTAGGTGTGCCTGGCACTGGTTAGAACCACCCTGAGGCTAAGGGCCACTGAATGGGACAGGAACAAAAAGGAAATTCAGAAAAAAAGTTTAAGAGATATAGAAGACATGAAACAGCCCAATGAGTGTGAAGAGTCTAGGGAATCTAGGGAGAACTTTATGGAAAAAGATAATGGGCCAGTATTCTCTCCATTGGGAGTTTTCCAGTCATACCAGTGTACTCCTCTAGTACTGCCAGTGAGAGGCGGGAAGAACATAAATATCAGAATAGCTTGGGCTACATCACCCAATTCTATCTCAGAAAGGAAGGGAGGGACAAACGAAAGGGAGGAAAAAGTGCTAGGTGTGGGATTCGGCCTGCTTCCTGATGAGCCACTGCCCAGCAAGCTGGACCCTATTATTGTCACAGTCATGTGGAACATGGGGTACACCATAGCTGGTATTGAAAAGACAATCCAGGACAGAGCATTCAATGAAGCCATGGGCACCTACCTGCTCATCCAAGAAAACTTAAAGGAGAATACCAGAAGTGTGGAATCAAAAATGATGCCTTTGGCTAGTCCACCATACACAACTCCTGTGGAGAATCCCACCAGCCCTCTCCCTCCACAAAAATAGCCACCTTTTCTGCAGGAGGTGACACCTTCAGCTTGTCCTCAAAATTTCAGTTACCTCTGAAGAGAACCTGAAGTGCCAGTCTGCCTGTCCTTCCCCTCTACACCCTGTAGAGCCCCAGTTCCAGCTTCATTTGGGGCCCAGATTCTTTTAGCAGGTCAGGCACACTAGACAGTTTCCACTCAGTGGAAAATGGTCTTCCCTCTGGGCATCCTCACGGGGAGGCCATAGCCCCCAGGTGGAACATTAGACAGGACTGGAGGAGGGTGGCTAACAGGATAGTCACCATTTTTCGCAGACTCTGCTGCTATGTGAAGGCCCCAAAGTAATGTCCACAGATTGAGAGCAAAGCTGTCCCAGAGAAAGTGGTGCAGAACTCTGAAACAGCACCATTGAAAGCCACCAGTCTCAGACCGTCGGGGTGACACTAACTGGGGTATGGAAAAGCAGATGTGGAATTGAAGAGCTGCAGGTGGGAAAGGAGTCTTGCAGGAAGTTCATACTGTGGAGGTCTCAGGGAAGCATGACCAGGTTGTGTGACAGCTGCTAGGGGATTCTCTGGCAAGGCTTCCTCCCGGAGAAAGGACAGCTGACATCACCAAGGCTTTCCAATGCTGAAAGGTAAGCTGAAAGGTGGCCTCAAGCTGCTGTACTTTCTGAGCTGGGCTTTTCCACATCGATCCCTTACATAAGAGGATTGTCACTTTATTGAACAACCTTTCCCATTTGTCCCCTGAACACTAAGGTGTTTTTGTCCCAAATGCTTCAGGTCATCTCACCTAGGTAGGTTGCTTGTGTCCCCACTTGCTAGTTCATTTATTTAGATTTTTTTTATTGTGAACATACTGTACAGAGGGGTTACAATTACATGGGCAATATATTGAGTACATTTCCTATCAAGCATTGTAGCTTCCTCTTTGTTTACCCTTCACATCCCTTCCTAGCCTCCACCTGCCTCCCCACCGAAACCTCCCCCCACCACACCAAAGTTGTAAAGTTCGTTTTCTACATGACAACTTGTACTTCTCATTGCTGCAACGGGTCCACCTGTATCCTTATTTAAATGACTTGTTTTTCCCCTTCCCCTCCACAAATTATACCGACATCAAATACAGTGAAAGCAAGGGTTATAATGTGGGGGAGGGACATACAAACAACAAAGAAATAATCTTATAAATGTGTTAGAAACAATCACATGAAAGGAAAAAAATATTTGAATACATATCTTAGGGTTCATTTCCCTAACATCACCTTATCTGACCTTTTCTGCTTGACACAAGACATAAGCTGGTTATTGCAAATAAGGGAAACCATGGGACCTATGTTTATTTGGGCTTGGCTTACTTTACTTAATATCATTTTTTCCAAGTCTTTCCATTTCCTAACAAATGGGGCAATGTCATTCTTTCTGCTGGAAGCATAGAATTCCATTGTGTATATATACCACATTTTCTTGATCCATTCATCTACTGAGGGGCATCTGGGTTGGTTCCATATGTTAGCTATGGTAAATAATGCAAAAATATTTATTTAGGTTTAAAGTGAGGCCCTTGGTGTTGATGGTATAGTAATCCATGGATCTGAGGGGCAGGACACATCCTGGACTCTGCTTCTCCTTCTGCAATCTCTAGGTGACTGGGTACAACACCTGAGCACACTAGTTACCCTGGCTGGGTTGGAGCATAAAGACAAATCTTCACTAGAATGGAGAGGTACATGTCTCCATTCACCCAGTGCACTGTCAATGGTTTCTGGCCTTACTATCCTCCATTTCAATGCACTCTCCTGCCTGTGTGATTTCTCTCTAAATCTCATCATAATCCCAACATAAAACCATCATCCAAGAATCTCTTCTTTCAGAGTTGTTTATTTGCTCACAATCAAAGAGACCCTATTACCTAGACAGGTTGTTTTGAATTGCAACTCCTCCCATGAGCCCCCATTTTCTCTAAGGGGAACCAGAAGGCTGGGTTAGCTGAGTTTCAAATGAGAACAGTCTGACCAACCAGCGCCACTGTTTAGACTGGCAAGGGTATGAAGTAGAATAATATTCCTTCCTTGAAGGTAGAGATGAGAAAATATGTAGATAAAATGGTGCCTCTGGATGGACCTTGCCTGGGATGACTGAATCTGGACAGGAGCAAAAATTCGGTAGGTTGGTATATGACCTCTACCACTGGGTTATTTGTGTTGGTTTAGCCAGGGCCATGAGATTTGCAGACAGGTTTTGATGCAGGCTGATTCTGTCTGCCCTTGAGTGACACTTGTGTTATAGAGAAGATTTGGGCACATCTAACTTTTGCTATGTGTGCACTGATGTCGGGAGGCTAAGCCTGCAGAGCAGACTGATGAGATTTTCTGCAGGAGGTGGGATCAGTGGTCCAGCTCATAGCTATTCGGCAGCAGATCTCCCCTGAAAGAACAAAATGGGATTCTGGTAAGAGTCCCAATAAGGGCTACAAGAGGAAAAAGATGGGTACAAAGTAAATGACAGAGTGGACACTAAATGTAAAGGAGAAGACAGGAGGCAAGTTAAGAAGGGAACTGAGGAATCCTGAATTCCACATGTGCCATTCTTCAGTGAAGAAAGTGATTGGGAGGGAAATAACTTGATTTGTAAGATTTCTCAATCGCTATTCTTTTATTTTTTTCCTTTTGTTTGTTGTGTGTATGTGTTTGTGTGTGCTGCTACACCTCAGTGCTTTTTTTTCTTATGCTCTGTATCCTTTGCCATCTCTGTTCTCTCTCCACTTTTCTCACCTTCTCCCTGCTCCTGCCCACCATTTCTCTTCCTTTGTTTTCACTCCTCCCATAACTACTCCTATTCTAATTCTCCTGTTCCTCTTCTTGCTGTTCTACTACCCTCTACAATTCCCTCTCACTCTCTTCCCACTCTTGAATCTGTCTCCCTCTCCCTCCACCTCCCTCACTCCTTCTATCTCTCTACATTTCTCCCTTTTTTCCTCTTTCCCTTTCTCCCTCTCTCTTTCTCTTTTCACTCTCTCTCAGTTTTCATGGATATGTCTGGTTCTCTCCTGCTTGAGTTACACTTCCAGGCTCGCATTTCTCTAGTTACATGAAGATGGAGTCTTCCCAGTCTTGCTGTAAATGCAATCTTCAAGGTGTCACCACCCCAAGGGGCACTGGAGGGGCATGCCACCACAAGGGGGTGGGGCTTGCTTCTAGAGGCATGCACATAGCAAGCTGCCTATTGGGATTGTAGTTGGGCAGCTTGGGGGAGGAGCATGAATGGCCATTTGGGACCTCCCTCCAGGAGGTCTATGGACAGTGGAGAGGCCTGCATGTGGGGGAGGAAGGGAAGAAAGGGAAAAGCCTTCCCCTTTGGAGGGTTGGAGCATTGGAGCTTTGGAGGTGTGAGGTTTGGAGGTTTGCAGACCGACTAATGGGTGGTTTGCAGACCAACTAATAAAGGTTGGAGGGTCAGAATTGCCTATTGGAGGTTTGGAGGTTTGGTGGCTGAGGCTGCTCTTGGTTCTGGGTATCTAGCCCCGGACAAGGTAGTCTCAAGAGACCTTTCTGGGGTTAATAGTGTAAACTTGTTTTGTTCACTTCTTATGGTGCCTGCAAGGATTGTCTTGCTCTCTGGATTGTCTCATAAAGAGCCCAGTGGGTGATTCCCTCCCAGGGACCATCCTAGGATGCCCAAACCCCAAGAAATATGAGGGCCACTGGTCAATGTCCTCATGATTACCACGTGGCTGCCATGGTAGCAGGAAGAGCATCCTGCCATGTGCCCATTGTCCTTGGCAACCAGGGTCTTCCTGGTCCAAGTACCTAACTGCCAGCGGGTGTGAACTGGGCTCTGATTGGTCCACTTCCTCACTTATGTCAATGGCCTGACTTGTGATTGGTCCATCTGCCCCTGACATCACAGGGCATTGTGAGGCATTCCCAGCAGGGTATATAAGAAGCAGCTGCTCTCCAGCTTTGTCAGTTACAGCGCTGGGAGCTTTTACTTGCTGATCCGCTGGATGGACTACGAGCTACTTGGCTGCTTTCTTTGGGTGTGGGGAGGAGTGGTGGTTTTGTTGTTTGGGTTTGGGGATTTCATTTACTTGTCAGGGGTGGGGGTTGTATTTACTTGTTCGTTGGTAGTTTCCTTTTAAGATTTATAAGTTACTAACTCTATTTAGATTATCTTAGATAATTCTTATTCTTGATCACTTGCCATTCCAGCTGCAAGATGTTAATATACAACTTTAGTTCCTTCCCCAGGGAGGAGGAGATCACTGTCATTGGAAAGTACAATTTAAGAGAGGTCATTGGTTACGGCAGCTTTGGCTATGTAAAACTGGCCCATCACTGCCTCACAGACACCACAGTGGCGGTCAAAGTTCTTCTCAAGAAAGAGCTGAGAACGGTATTGCACACCTAGATCTGAAGGTCGACAACTTGCTGTTGGACACCAACCACAATGCCAGGGTCAGTGATTTTGGCCTTAGCATCAGGGTGTCCCCAGGGCAGTTGGTAAAGGGGGTTTGTGGAGCCTTGATATTCCACCCTCCTGAAGTGTTCCTATACAACATGTTCGATGGGTACAAGGTGGACTTTTGGGACTTGGGCATCCTGTTATATATGATGACAACAGGAAAGTTCCCATTTGAGGGGTATAAGATGACTCAGATAGAGAAACAAATCCTAGAGTCCAGGTACACCGGTCCCCTTTACCTATCTGCAATGGGCCGTGATCTCCTTTCTAAACTGCTGGCTGTGGACTTCAATCTGAGGCCTGCTATTAAGAAAATAATGCAGCACCCATGGCTGGCTCTAGGTATGGGATTTGGCCTGCTTCCTGATGAGCCACTTCCCAAAAAGCTGGACCCCATTATTGTCACAGTCATGTGTGACATGGGGTACAGCGTAGCTGGCATTGAAAAGGCAATCCAGGGCCGAGAATTCAATGAAGCCATGGGCACCTACCTGCTCATGCAGGAACACTTCAAGGAGAATGCTAGCAGTGTAGAACCAAAAACGATGCCTTTGGCTAGTCCACCATGCCCAACTCCTGAGGAAAATCCCACCAGCCCTCTCCCTGCATGAAAAAGAGCAACCTTTTCTGCACCTCAGGCCTTCAGCTTGTCCTCAGAATTTCAGTTACCTCTGAAGAGAACCCGAAGTGCCAGTCTGCTTGTGCTTCCGCTATACACCCTGCAGATCTCCAGTTCCAGCTTCATTTGGGGCCCGGATTATTTTAGCTGCTCGGGCACACTAGACAGTTCCCACTCAGTGGAAAATGCTCTTCCCACTGCGCAGCCTCAGGGGGAGGCCATAGGCCCCAGGTGGAACATTAGACGGGCTGGAGGAGGGTGGCTAACAGGATAGTCACTATTTTTTGAAGAATCTGCTGCTGTGTGAAGGCTCCAGAGTAATGTCCACAAATTGAGAGTAAAGCTGTCCGAGAGAAAGGGGGACAGGAATCTGAAACAGCAGAATTGAAAACCACCCACCAGACTCAGACCTTTGGGGTAACTCTAACTGGGGTGTGGCAAAGCAGCGAGGTGTGGAATTGAAGAGCTGCAAGTCATGAATGCCCCAAAGTAATGTCCACAGATTGAGAGTAAAGCTGGCCCAGAGAAATGGGTACAGAACTCTGAAACAGCAAAATTGAAAACCACCCACCAGACTCAGACCTTCGGGGTGACTATCTGGTGTGTGGAAAAGCAGAGAGGTGTGCAATTGAAGAGCTGCAAGTGGGGAAGGAGTCGTGCAGGAAGTTCACCCTGCGGACGTCTCAGGCCAGCATGGCCAGGTTGTGTGATTCACCAGCAGGGATTTCTTCTGGAGAAAGGACAGCTGACATCACCAAGGCTTTCCAATGCTGAAAGGTAAGCTGAAAGGGGCCTCAAGCTGCCTGTACCTTCTGAGCTGGGCATATCCACATTGATCCCTTACTTAAGAGTATTGTCACTTCATTGAACAACCTTTCCCATTTGTGCCCTCAACACTAAGGTGTTTTTGTCCCAAATTCTGCAGCGGGTCATCTCACCTTCCAGGTAGGTTGCTTGTGTCCCTACTTGCCAGTTTATTGAGTTCTTTAGTTCGGTTCAAGATGAGGCCTTTGAGCTTGTTGGTATAGGAATCCATGCATATGAGGGGCAGGACACATCCTGGACTCTGCTTCTCCTTCCGCAGTCTCTAGGTGACTGGGTACAACTACTGAGCACACTAGTTACCCTGGCTAGGTTGGAGCATAAAGGCAAATCTTCACTGGGAATGGAGAGATACCTGTCGCCATTCACCCAGTGCACTTTCAATGTTTTCTCCCCTTACTTTCCTCCATTTCAATGCACTCTCCTGCCTGTGTGATTTCTCTCTAAATCTCATCATAATCCCAACATAAAACCATCATCCAAGAATCTCTTTTTTCAGAGTTGTTTATTTGCTCACTATCAAAGAGACCCTATTACCTAGACAGGTTGTTTTGAATTGCAACTCCTCCCATGAGCCCCCATTTTCTCTAAGGGGAAGCAGAAGGTTGGGTTAGCTGAGTTTCAAATAAGAGAACAGTCTGACCAACCAGCGCCACTGTTTAGACTGGCCAAGGATATGAAGTAGAATAATATCCCTTCTTTGAAGGTAGAGGTGGAGAAACGTGAGAAGGAGCACAATTCCTGAGAAAGTATGGAGATACAGTGGTGCCTGTGGATGGATGCTTGGTGGACTTTGTCTGTGGATGGACCCTGACTGGGCTGACTGTTTCTGAATATGAGCAAAGACTTGGTATCATTGGATGTGACCCTCCACCACTGGGTCATATGTGTTGGTTCAGCTTCGGGGGGTGACAAGGGAGTGATGGGGAGGAGTTGGGTCCACATGGCCCTTGCTATTTGTGCTCTGGGTCAAGAAGCTGAGCCTTCAGAGTAGACAGTGGAAGGAAGTGGCCTGACCTCTGGGTGAATCAGATCAAACTCAGGGCCATTTGGGAAGCAAATCTCCCCTCAAAGAATGAGATGGGATTGTGGTGAGAGAAACCAGGAAGGCCAAAAGAGGGTAAAGGATGGGCACCTTATTGAAATAAAGGACTGACACTGATGCTGTATGACAACTCAGGATGGTCAGGAAAGAGCTGAGGAATCCTTAACTCCACATGGACCAGTATTTAGTGAAGAGGGTGGGTGGGGAGGGAAGTTCTCTGACTTTCCTTGATTTCTGCATGCTTTTTCTTTTATCTCATGTTGGCTTGTTGTGTGTACGTGTTTTGCATGTGTACTGGTACTGGAGCTTGAACTCTGCTTTTCTCTCTTTCTGTCTCCTTTGCACTCTCTTCTCATCCTCACCTTCTCAACTCTCCACCCCATCCCAACTACCTTCCTTAATTTTCTTTCTCCCTCTTACATTCCTCCTATTCTTCCCCTTTCATTCTTCTCCCTCTTCTTCTCTTCCTATTCCCTCCTCATGTATCTTCCTGTTCCATTCTGTCTTCCTTTCTCCCTGCTCTTGAATCAGTCTCTCACAATGTCTTTTTCTCTGTCTCTCCTATCTCTCTCTTCATCTCTTTCAGTTTACATGGTCATAACTAGTTCCCTCCCACTTGTCATACCTCCAGGCTTTCATTTCTCTAGTTAATTGAGGAAGGAATTTCCCAAAGTGCTGTCTGTATAATGTTGCAGGTAAACTTGTGGGATAGCTAGGATTACAGGCAAGAGCCTCCAGCATCAGGCAACACATTAGACTTTGTTAGTCTGGTGTAGCACAGGTTGCCTTCTCTGTTATTTGAAAGGGTTTTGTGTAGTTCTGTAAGGGACAGCTGTGTGAGGGACACCTTACAAATGGTGTTGAAGGAAGGGGGTGGTGGCCTGGTGTGCAAATGGACAGGGAGGGAGGAACATGTGTACTGCACAAAGGGTCAGCGCTCAGTGTTGTCATATCTTTCTAGAGATTCTGGTAGTTTCCTGGGAAGCCCCCAGCTGACACCCCCTTCCCGAGAGCACCAGGCTTTGGGCATGATGCTTCCTTTCCCCTGGCAGTTTCCTGGGAAAAACTGTAGGACTCATGGAAAAGTAAACCCTAATTTTCTGCAGGGAGAACCAGCAAGAGTCCGTTTTTGGAATCACAAAGTGTACCAGTTAAAATATATTCCCTTGCTTTCAGCTACAGGTGGTGAATTATGTGAAGGAACAGGAGACCCGAGAAAGCATGGCTATATAGTGGTGCCTGTGGCTGGACCCTGCCTGGGCTGACTGCATTTCCACAGAAATCCAGTGAGATTGGATGTGAGCCTTCTCCACTGTGAAATTTGTTTTGATTCAGCAAGGTCATTAGATTCCCACAGAGGCAGTGCTGAGGGCGGATGCTGCCCTTGAGTAACAAGTGTGGGATGGGGAGAGTTGGGCACAGCTGGCCTTTGCTATGGGGGGGCTGGGCTCAGAGGGCTGAGCCTGCACTGCATAATGATGAGATTTGCAGCAGGAGGTGGGCTGGGGCTCCTGTGGGATCAGTGGTGCACCTCAGGGGTATTTAGGGAACAGAGCTCTTCTCAAATAATGAGTTTCTGGTGAGAGAAGCAGTGAGGGCCAAAGTGGTCATAGGACAGGCATCTTGGTGATGGACAGGGTTGAAACTGATGCTGAAGGAGAGGTGAGAGGAGGAAGCTAACAGTCCTGAACTCCACATGGACCAGAGTTCATTGAAGAGGGTGGGTGTGGAGGGAAGAACTGTGAATTTCCATGATGTCTCCATGATTTTTCTTTATTGTCTTTCTTTTTTCTTTATTATTGGATCCATTTGTGAGCGTGTGGTGGTATAAAGGCTTGTACTCTATACTTGTCTGGTTTTCTCGCCGAGTCTCCTTTTCCTCCTGGACTTTCTTTGCTCTCCCCCCTCTACCATTTCTCTTCATTCCTACTCCCTCATATTTTCCTCTTCTCCTTCACTTCTGATGTTTCCCCTCTTCTCCCTTTCCCATTCCATCTCACTCTTTTCTTCCTCCTGAATCTGTCTCTGTCTCTTTCCGCCGATTCTGTCTGTCTGTTTGTCTGTCTGTCTGTCTGTCTGTCTGTCTGTCTGTCTGTCTGTCTCTCTCTCTCTCTCTCTCTTTCTCTCTCTCTGTCTGTCTTAGTCTCTCACTCTCATTTTTCTTTCAGTTTACATGTTTCTGGCTGGTGATCTACCTCTGTAGTCACACCTCTAGTCCTGAATTTTTCTGGTTGCAATAAGTAGAGTCTACACAGGCTGGCTTTGTCTGCAGACTTCCCAATGTCAACTAGTAGAATAGTTTGGATTACACACATGAGCCTCCAGGAGCTAGCAGTTCTTTGGACGTTGTGAATCTGGTAGAGCACGGGTTGGTTAGTCTGTTGTTTCAAAAGGGATTGGTATGCTTATGTGAGGGATAGCTGTGTAAGGTACACCTCACAAGTGTTTAGAAAGGAAGGCTATGGTGGGCTAGTGTGTAGGATGACAATAGGCAGAGAATTACATTTCCACAGTGCAAGGGTGTCAACACTGAGAGGTGTCCGGTTCTTAGTAGAGACCTTGTGAGACTCCCCAAAGAGGCACCAGCTGAACCTGCTTCCCCAGAGCATAGACTTTGGCCATGGTGTTTTCCCTGTAAGTTCCCAAGGGAAGAATATAGGTCTCATGGTAGAATAGGAGGGCCTGATTTTTTTCCTATGGGAACCATGGAGGGAAGGAAGCTGAGTTTCAAATATTAGAACATTTTTAACATCCAGAGTCAATTTCTGGTATTACAAAGTATATGAATTAAAGCATTTTTTCTTTCCATTCACCAGAGTGAGAGTGATCTCTGAAGGAGCAAGAGACCTGAGAAAGTGTGGATAATAGTAGTTGCTTGTGTCCTTCTGCTTATAAGTAGTTCCGATGGTCAGGGCCTGGATGGGCTTTACCTGAAGATGGACCCTGCCTGGGTAGACTGTGTTCCCACATGAAAAGTAATTTGTTAAGATAGGATATCATCCTCCACCACTGGGTTATGTGTGTTGGTTCAGCTAGGATATTAGAAATCCACACAGAGGCAATGCTGAGGGCTGGTGCTGCTTTTAGGTGATGAGCCGTGGGGAGCACTTGGGCACACCTGGCCTTTGCTATATGTGCACTGGGTCCAGGAGATTGAAGCTGCAGGACAAACTGATGAGATTTGCAGCAGGAGGTGGGCTGGCTCAGGGGCACTTGGGGAACAGAACTCAGCTGAAAGAATGAGAGGGGAATCTGGTGAGTGAAGCAATGAGGGCCAAAATTGGGCAAATAATAGGCACCTTGCTGATAGACAGGGTTGACACTGATGCTGAAGGAGAGCTGAGAGGAGGAAGCTAAGGTTTCTTGAATTCTACATGGAACCATCTGTAGTGAAGACGGGTGGACAGGGAATTACTGTTGATTTCCATGTTGTGTCTCTCGTTTGATTTTATTTTCTTTGGGTTATTTTGTGGTTGTGTGCATGTGTTTGTGAGTGTGTGCTGGTACTGGCACTTGAACTGAGTGATTTTCTCTTTGTCTCCTTTTCTGTCTCTTCTTTCTCCCTATTTCCTGTCTCTCTTCCCCTTTCCAGCTCACTTCCCTCCAAGCCATTCCTCTCCGTCTCTTCTTCCCCTTTCCCTCTTCTCTCTCCTCTTCTCTTCCTCTTCTATTCTCTCTCCCATCCACTGTACTCACAAATCTGTCTTTTTCTCTCCTGCCTCTCTAGATCTTTCTCTTTGAGTTGGCATGTTCATAGCTCTTGCTCTATCACTTAAGTCACACCTCTAAGCCAGCATTTTTCTACTTAATTGAAGATGGAGTGTGCCCTGGCTGGTTTAAATTCTGATCTTCTGGTGTCACATTTTGGAAGAACTATGATTACAAGCATGATCCACCACCATCAGCAATGTTTCTGACCTTGTTAATCTGGTGTAGCACAGGGATTTGTGTACTTATCTGAGGGACGGATGTGTGAGAGACATCTTGGAACTGTTTGAGGAGGGAAACATGTGGTGGGTGGTTGTGCAGAATGGACAGGGTGGAAAGAACCTGTGCACAGTGCCAGTATGTCAGCACAGAAAGGAGTGAGAGGTATTGTAGAGAACCTGTTCATCCACAGGGAGTCCCCCTACTGACACAACTTCCCCAAAACACCAGGCTTTGGGCAGGGTGCTTCCTTTCCCCTAGCAGTCCCCAGGTGAAGACTTTAGGCCTCATGGAAGAAGAGCAGAGCCCAAGTTTTCTGGTTAGTAAATCAGATTGCCAGGGGAGCAGAGTTTCAAATCTGAGAACATTCTGAACATCCAGAGCTCATTATTTAATGAAAGAAAATGTATGGATTAAATACATTTTCTCCCTATCAGAGAAACCTGTGAATGAGCACGAGACCTAAGAAAGCATAAAGATACAGTGGTGCCTGTGGATGGACCCTGCTGGGATGACTGCATCTGGACAGGAGTGAAAATTCGGTAAGATTGAATATGACCTCTTCCACTGGGTTATTTGTGTTGGTTTAGCCAGGGCCATGAGATTTCCACAGAGAGGGAGTGGTGCAGGATGATGCTGTCTGCTCTTGGGAGACAAGTGTGTGATGGGGAGAAATTGGGCACACCTGACATTTTTTTTTTCTTGAGGGAAGGGGGTCCTGTCATGGGGCCTGAACTCTGGGCCTGGGCACTGTCCCTCAGCTCTTCAGCTCAAGGCTAGCGCTTTACCACTTCAGCCACAGCTCCACTTCCACCTTTTTTCCCTGCTTATGCAATGCTGAGGAATCGAACCCAGGGACTTATGCATGCAAGGCAAGCACTCTACCACTGAACCACCTTCCCAGCCCCAACACCTGGCTTTTGCTATGTGTGCACTGATATCAGGAGGCTAAGCCTGCAGAGCAGACTGATGAGATTTTCTGCAGGAGGTGGGATCAGTGGTCCAGTTCAGAGCTATTCGGGAGCAGATCTCCCCTGAAAGAACAAAATGGGATTCTGGTAAGAGTCCCAATATGAGCTACAAGAGGGAAAAGATGGGTACAAAGTAAATGACAGAGTGGACACTAAATGTAAAGGAGAAGACAGGAGGAAAGTTAAGAAGGGAACTGAGGAATCCTGAATTCCACATGTGCCATTCTTCAGTGAAGAAAGTGATTGGGAAGGTATTAACTGTTGATTTGTAAGATTTCTCAATCGTTATTCTTTTATTGTTTCCTTTTGTTTGTTGTGTGTATGTGTTTGTGTGTGATGCTACACCTCAGTGCTTTTTTTTTCTTATGCTCTGTATCCTTTGCCATCTCTGTTCTCTCTCCACTTTTCTCACCTTCTCCCTGCTCCTCCCCACCATTTCTCTTCATTGTTTTCACTCCTCCCATAACTACTGCTATTCTAATTCTCCTGTTCCTCTTCTTGCTGTTCTACTTCCCTCTACCATTCCCTTTCCCTCTCTTCCCGCTCTTGAACCTGTCTCTCTCTCCCCACCTCCCTCACTACTCCTCTCTCTCTACACTTCTCTCTTATTTCTTCTTTCCCTTTCTCCCTCTCTGTCTTTCTCTTTTCTCTCTCTCTCTCAGTTTTCATGGATATGTCTGGTTCTCTCCTGCTTGAGTTACACTTCCAGGCTCGCATTTCTCTAGTTACTTGAAGATGGAGTCTTCCCAGACTTGCTGTAAATGCAATCTTCAAGGTGTCAACTTGGCAGATAGGTAGGATTACAGAAATAAGCCTACAGCATCAGGGAAGGCAATTTGGCTTTGTTAATCTGGTGAGGCAAAGGTTGCTTTCTCTGTTTTGAAAGGGGATTTGTGTATTTATATGAGGGACAGCTGTGTAAGAGTCACCTTACAATTGGTTGTGGAAGCAAGGGGATAATGGGTTGGTGTAAATGGACAGGGAAGGATGACATGTGCACTGTAAAGGTGCACTGAGAGGTGTCAGAATATTAGTAGAGACTGTATGAGTCCCCAGAGAGGCCCCCTTTCCCAGAGCACCCAGCATGGGCATGGTGCTTCCATTTCCCAGTAAATACTTTAGGCCTCATGGAAGAATAGCAGAGCCCAATTTTTCTTCGTGGGGAATAAAGAATGCTATCGGAGCCAAGTTTTAAATATTTGAACATTCTGAACATCAAGAGGCCATTTTTGGAACCACAAAGTGTATGAATTAAAATATATTCCCTTCCTTTCAGCTAGAGGTGGTAAAGGAACAGGAAACCTCAGGAATCATGGATATAAACTGGGATCTGTGGAAGGACATAGCCTGGACGGACATTGGTTGTATATGGACCACACCCGTGGATGGACCCTGCCTGGGATGACTGCCTTCCCACAAGAACAAAAATTCAGTAAGATTTTATATGACCCTTCACACTAGATTATTTGTATTGGTTCACCCAGGGCAGTAGAATTGCACACAAAGGCCGTGCTGAGGATTGATGCTGCCTTTGGGTGAGAAGTGTGTGATGGGGAGGAGTTGGGCAAACCTGACGTTTTCTATGTGTACACTGGGTCAGAAGGCTGAACCTGAAGAGTAGACTGATGAGATTAGAGGCAAGAGGAGGGCTGGGGCTCCTGGTGGATCAGTGGTAATGCTCAGGGGTATTTGGGGAGCAATGCTATTCTCAAAGTATGAGATAGGTTTCTGGTGAGAGAAGCAATAAGGTTCCAAATAGACAAATGATGCATAACTGGTTTAAGACAGGGTTGATACTGATACTCAAAGAGAGCTGAGGAGGAAAGTAAGGAATGGTGAACTCCTCATGGAACAGTGTTCAGTGAATAGGGCATTTGGGGAGGAAAGTAATATTAATTTCCATGGTTTCTCAATGTTTTTTTATTCTCTTTTTGTTTTTGTGTGTATGCATTTCGGAGTGTGCTGGCTTGAACTCTGTTTTTCAGTCTCCTTTTCCTCTGTGGCCTTTCCTTGGGCCATCCTCCCCTTTACTGTCTCTAATCTCTCCTTTTTTACACCACCATTCTTCTTCTCCTCTTCTCCTCTAATCATTTTCTCCCTATCCCATTCCTTCTCACTCAATCCTTTCTCCTGAATTTGTCTCTTTGTCTGTCTTTAGGTATGTATGCATGTCCCTCTGTTTTTCTCTCTGTCCATTTTCTTTCTCCCCCTCAGGTCCCCTCTTTCCCTTTCTCTCTCTTGAGTGTGGGTGTTTTTCTGGCTGATGTTCTACCAGTGGAGTCACTCTTCTAGGCCTGATTTTCTACAGAGTTGGACATGGAGTCTGCTCAGGCTGGCTTTATCTACTGTCTTCTCAGTGTCAGCGTGTGCAGTAGTTAGGATTATACAGGTGAGCCTTTAGCACCTAGACTTTGTGAATCTGGTACAGCACAGGTTGGCTTCTCTGTTATTACAAAAGGAAATTGTGTACTTGTATGAGGGACAACTTAAAAATGTTTGGGGAAGGAAAGGGTATTGGGTTGGGCTGCATGTGGAAAATGAACAGATAGAGAATTACATTTCCATAATACAAGGGTTTCAGCACTGGGATTTGTCAGATTCTTAGGAGAGACACTTTGAGTCCCCAAAGATGCTTCCAGTTGACACCACCTTCCCCAGAGCACCAGGCTTGGGCATGTTGCTTCCTTTTCCTTGTCAGTTCCCAGGGGAAGCCTCTAGGTCTCATGGAAGAAGAGTAGGGCCTGTTTATTGTCCTAGGGCACATAGTGTGGAGGAAGCTGAGTTTCAAATATTACCACACTATAAGTCTCCAGAGCCCATTTTTGAACCAAAAAATGTAGGAAATACAATACTTTTCCTTCCTATCAACTAGAGGTGGAGAAACCTTTGAATGAGCAAGAGACCTAAGAAAGCATGAAAATATAGGAGCATGTGGATGGAGATGAGTACATGTGGACATGAGCAGAAATTCAGTAAGATTGGATATGAACCTCCACCACTGTGATATTCATTCAGCAGCACATTAGATTTCTACACGATGGAAGTACTGAGGGTGATTCTGCCTTTGGAAGACAGGTGTGTGATGGGGAGGAGTTGGACACATTGGACCTCTGTTGTATGTTCACCGGAGTCAAGAGACTGAGTGTGCAAGGCAGACTGATGAGATTCGCAGCAGGAGAAGGCTAAGGCTCCCAGTGAAACAGTGGTGTATCTCTGGGGTAATTAGGGAACAGAGCTCTTCCCAGAGAATAAGATAGGATTTTTGTTACAGAAGCACTGAGAGCCAAAAATATACAAGAAATGGGCACCTTGCTGATAGACAGGGTTGACCCGGATGCTGAAGGAGAGCTGAGAGGAGGAAACTAGGGACTTCTGAATTTCACAAGGATCATTGGTCAGTGAAATGGGTGGATGGGGAGGGACGTACTGTGAATTTCCATGGTTTCTAAGTTCTTTTTCGTTGTCTCAGGGGTCCTGAAATGAGGGACTAGGTTTCAGTTCCCGGCAGTGGGTTTGGCTTGAAGCTAGTTTCTAGTAGTCCCAGGGCAGTAGATAGGGTGCCTGGTCACTGCTGCACTGGGTGGGATTTCAGTGTTGGGTTGCATTATGGAGATGAGGGAGAGGGGCATTGTGTACCCTTGGGGCTGTGGGCAGGGCCTTGTGCCAACCAGGAGGCAAGTCATTTTATGATTTCATGCCAGTCTTTTGGGGCCAGATGAGCTCACTCTCCAAAACTCAGGTATTCCTTTGACTTTTCAATTGACAGTATGATGCATGGGCATCCTCGAACACTCCTAAACCTTTGTGGAACAGCTGGAGTGCATTTGGCTCAGCACTTGGAGAGAAGACGAAAAGTTGGCCTGAGGATGAGGGTTCCACAGGTTAGCCACAATGTCACACAGACCATTAGCTAGGACGGGTTCATGGCTTACAGAGAGACTTGGAAGAACTCCAGTAAGGAGTTCAGATGGTATGGAAAGGCTTCCCAGAGGAGGAACAGGTTATTTGGTGTGTGCACACCATCTCCATATGTAAAATTGAGGGTCACAAAGCTTTAGGCAAAGGGCTTGGGAACACAGGTGGGGAGACCACGAGGCAAGGGTGACAGGGGTTGTGTAGAGGAGTCATGGGAAAACAGTAGGAAAGAGCTTTGACCATGTATGGCAGTATACTTGTTGAATAAATGTGTGAGGGAATGGGTAGGCTTTCATTCAATGGACATTTACTGAGTGCCTACAGGATGAGTGACATCATGCTGAAGACTGACAGAATGCTGAGAACAGCATAAAATTATCTCTGTGGGTTTACACTCAAGCATGGAGAGTGAGAATACCCAAACTTATAAAAGTACTACATAGTATATATGAAAAGGAAGATTAAGGCAGAAAGAATCAGGATGAGTGTTGGAAATACTCTGTGTCTTTGTGTGTTTGCAGATGTGTGTTGTGTACACATGTGCACAAGGTTGTATTTTTAAGTATCAGAGTAGACCTGTTTGGCAAGGGGGTTTTGGGGAAGAATAGGGGAGTGAGCAGCTGGGTGTCGGGAAACGCATTCCAGGCAGTTGGAATAGCAGTGGCCCCCAGATCCTACAGTGCAAATGCCAGTGTGGCTGCAGCAAGGAAGCCTGGGCTCAGTGGAGAGAACAGGATCAGAGAAGTCACAGGAGCCTCTTGGTAGCAGAGGCTCTCCACTTCACCAAAGGAGGCTGCTTCAACAATGTCCTGTGGTTCTCCTATCTACTCTAAAGCCACATTTCTTTAAATATGAAAGGGTGTGTGTGATATTGGTGTTCCTCTGGCTGTATTACTTCATGAAACTGAGTGTCCTCCAGATCCATCCATAGTGTCTGAGTGTTGGTTTCTTTTTTCTGGTTCTTTTTTGGTGCTTGAATTAGGGACAGTAAGTGGTCCCTGAGCATTTAGCTCCAGACTATCACTTTACCACTTTGAGGCACAGCTCCATTCCTGGTTTTCTGATGGATATTTGAAGTAAGACTCTCATGGATATCCTGCCTGGGCTGGCTTGACTTCAATCCTCCTATCTCCTGTGTAGATAGGATGACAGGCAGGAGCCACCTGTACCAGGCAGTTTTATTTTTAATTTTAGGCTGAATAATGTACTAAAATATGTATGTACTGTCTTTTTATTCGTCCAGTGATGGACACTTGAATGATTCCCTATATTATTGTGAATGGTGCTATAGTAAATAGAACGTGCATGCAGATAAAGTATTCTAGGGCTGGCTGCTGACAGGTCATTATTCAAATCTATTCTGGGTAGAAAATTGCATGATCCCAGAAAACTTGGAAGTGGAGCTGCGGCTTAAGGAGTAGAGCATTCACACTGAACAGGGAGTTCAAGTCCACATATTGGCCTGTGCTTGCACCCACACACACTCACATACACACAGAGAATAGTATGCTGTGGGTTGTGTTTACAAGGATGATTTTGGGAGGGACATAGTAGGGCGAATGGGAAGACCACCTAGGGCCAGGGCCAGGGGCCTAGGCTGCAGTGGAGTCATGTAGGCAGGAGAAAACGGTTCTCTTCTGGTCATGGAAGATGACAATCTTAATATTGATACTTTTTATAAGCAAGTAGTAATCATACACAGGACATGACACACTGATCAAACAAACCTCACCTTTCCCCTTTTCATTCCTCCTCCCCAACTTCTGGTCAGCACTAGTCCATGGCCGTCATTGTTCTCTACATATCTGAACGACCCTGGGCCATTTGTCTCGATAACTTTACTTAATCCTTGCCTCAATTGTGCTCCAAATGATAGCTTTCCAATCACTGTTATGCCTGGAAAATTCTCCTTTGTGTGTGTGTGTGTGCATGTATATATGTGTGTGAAAGAGAAAGATCATTACCAATTTCTCCATTGATAGACATTTAGACTGATTCTATACCCAAGCTGGTATAAATAATCTTGAAATAGACATAGTATAATTGTACGTGAGCTCATGTATTTATTTAAAGACCTTCAAATTGTTTACCATAATGCTTGTATCAATTTACAATCTGTCTCTCTACATCCTAGCCAGCATATGTTATCTTTCTATCGTTTTGATTTTTTTAAAAAGTTTTCCAGCATGGCTAAAGACACTGGACATTTTTTTCATATATTTTTGGCTATTTGCATTTCTTTTTTTTTGTTTTATTTTATTTTATTTTATTTTATTTTATTTGAGAACATACTGTACAGAGGGGTTACAATTACATGGGCAGGATAATGCATACATTTCTTACCAAGCATTGCAGCCTCCTCCTTTGTTTACCCTTCATCTCCCTTCCCAGCCTCCCCCATCCCCTCCACCCAATCATACAGCCCTCCTGCCCCCACACCGACATTGTAAAGCTGGTTTTGACATGACATTTTGTACTTCTCATTGTTGCAACAGGTCCACCTGAATCCTTAAACCACTTGTTTGTCCCCATCTCCTCCACATGTTATACTGACATCAAATATAGTGAAAGCGGGGGTTACACTGTGGGGGAGGGACATACAAAGCAACAAAGAAATAATCTTATAAATGCGTTAGAAACACATGCATGAAAGAAACGAAAACATTAAAATACATATTTAAGGGTTCATTTTCCTAACATCACATTATCTGACCTTTTCCGCTTGACTCATACCTATACTAGATATTGCAAATAAGGGAAACCATAGGACCTATGCTTCTTTGGGCCTGGCTTACTTCACTTAATATAATTTTTTCCAAACCTTTCCATTTCCTAACAAATGGGGAAATGTCATTCTTTCTGATGGAGGCATAGAATTCCATTGTGTATATATACCACATTTTCTTGATCCATTCATCTACTGAGGGGCATCTGGGTTGGTTCCATATCTTAGCTATGGTAAATAATGCTGCAATAAACATAGTTGTGCTGGTAGCTTTAGTGTGGTCTTGTTTGTAAACATTTGGGTAAATGCCCAAAAGTGGGATTGCTGGATCATAGGGGAGATCTATGTGAAGACTTTTGAGGAACCTCCATACTGCTTTCCAAAGTGGTTGAACAAGTTTACATTCCCACCAACAATGAAGTAAGGTTCCTTTCTGTCCACATCCCCTCCAGCATCTGTTGTTGTTAGAGTTCTTCTTGACCCAGGGGCGCTGTTCCTGGATTGGGCATTTAAGCTCCCTTCCAGGGGCACTCTTGCTCTGGCCTGGCCAGCGGAGTGTGCTCCACTGGCTGGTGGAGCTCTCGAACAGTTCCCAGTTTTAGTGGGTCCTGTGATCCGGGTGTTGGGGTAGGGAGTCTAGGTCAGGGTCTGGGGATTCCCTCCAGCTCTGGTCTCCCTTGAGTGATACACTGTCCCCTGTGGGGTACTCACCCTGGAGCTGGTTGTTTCTGTTTGGTGTAGATCATCAGTTGTTGTTGCAATCCGTGTTCAATTGGGGTGATTGCGGGCTGGGTTGGGCGGTGGTGGCTCTGCGTGATTCTTTTCTGTCTCTACGTCTATCGAAGCTGTCGTGTCCACAGTGTCCACGCTCAGGCGGCTTCTTCACGGGTTGTAGAGATCCGGTGGGTCTGACGCCGGTGCTTTAGGCGGCTTCTGCTCGGGTGGTCTGCAGGAAGCCCCCTGTGCCTCTGGGACCTGGCCGGCCCCGCAGGGTCGTTGCGATCGCGATTGGCAGGTCAGGGGGCTCAGGCGCCGGAGATCTGCAGGCAGCCCCCTGTGCCTCTGGGACCCAGACGGCCCCCACCAGGTCTTGCAATCGCTATTGGGCCGGTCCGGTAACCTCAGGCAGCCTCTGCACGGGTGGTCTGCAGACAGGTCCCTTTGTGGCATTGCTGGTGCCAGGCAGCTTTGGCGGGATGGAGCCTTTCTGCTCAGGTGGGGAGTGAGGGGTGGGGGTGGGATCCTCCTGGAGACTCCAAGCTTGTAGGTTTTTCTGTTCCTGGCGATCAGTTGTTCTGCAAGCTGGTACCTCAGGCATTTGATCTGCAGGCGGCCCCCTGTGTATCTGGGGCTCCAGCAGCCCCCGCCGGGCCTGCTGGCCTGTGGCCAGTAAAGGTTGGGGGAGGGGTCTTCGCTCTTCTCTGTTCTGAAATTCTTCTTTACCTCTCTTTCTTTTTTTGTTATTTTCCACCTCCAGGTTTTCTCTGAGTGTTCAACTTTTTGTTGATGTCGGTCTCTTGGGGAAATTAGCATTGGAACTCGAACTCTCTTTTTGGTTGGGGAGAGCTATGGCATTTCCCTACTGCCCCGACGCCATCTTGGTCCCCCCTCCCAATAGATATGTCTTATGTTCAAGGAGCTGACCAAATCCATCTGCAGTTCACCTTTGTCTTATTAGAAAGAATTTTCATGGATCCAATAATACATTGTGTGATGTGTTCCTCAGGCAATGGTAGGAATGGACCCACAAGTATGTGGCATCTCCATCCCTTCCATAAACTGCTTTCTCCAACCTTCCATCTTGTCTTGATTCCAGTAGGAATGGTAGGCATCTCTGAGGGAGGTATATCGGGCCACTGGACAAGTCAGTAGCACTATATTTTCACAGAACACATTTCCCTGTTGTGGTACAAACTCTGTGTATATCTTTGAGGGAAGGACTTGTTAGAGGGAAGGCTGGAGCTGAGAGAACACCAATGAGGATTTACGGGTATAATTCAGGAAGGATGTGATGGACTGCTGACACAGTAGCTGCAGGAGAAAAGATGGACAGTGTTCCTTTTATGTGTGCTCAAGGAAGAGATAGCAAGATAATGGTGAAGAACCTGAGGTGTGGTAACAAGGGTTAAAAATTTAATCTTTACTGAGTCCTCATCCATTCCAAATTAGCTAGTGTGAGGATGCTAATATTTGATCAATATTTTTTATGAAATGTCCCTCTACAGTCTAAACAGTTATTTTACTTAAGTCAAATGATTGGGAAGCTATAAAGAAGCATGTAAGGCCAGCTGCCAGTGAGTCATGCCTGTCACCCTAGCTACTCAGGAGGCTGAGATTTGAGGATAGCCATTTGAAGCTAGCCTGGGCAGAAAAGTCCCCATGAGATACTTATCTCCAATTAACCACTAAGAAACTGTAAGTGGCACTATATCTCAAGGGGTAGAGTACTCACCTTCAGTAAAAGAAGCTCAGAGACAGCGCCCAGGCCCAGAGTTCAAGCCCCAGGACTGGCTAATTGTGTATATATACTACATGTATATATGTATATATGTATACACACATGTATACATGTGCATACATATATCTATATACATACATGTATATAGATATGTATATATAGAGAAACATTAACATATATATAGACGTACAAGAAGCTATGGGCTCATTAATAGGAATTATGTGGAGGAAAAACTTTTTTTGGACATTCCAGGTCTTTCTTAGACTATGGTTCCAACATATAATAAACCAAGCTGGGTGCTGGTGGCTCATGTCAGTAATCCTAGCTATTCAGGAGGCAGAGATTTGTGATATAAGTTCAAAGCCAGACTGAGGAGGAAAACCTATGAGACATCTCTAATTAACCAGCAGAAGTCCTGACTGTGGAGCTGTGGTTCAAGTGGTAGAGCATTAGCCTTAAGTAAAAATGTTCCAAGACAAAGCCCAGGCCCTAAGTTCAAGCCCCAGGATTGGCATGAAAAACCAAACCAAACCACATAGAATAATAATAGGGCTGCTATCACAGACAGCTCACCTCTGTACTCCATGAGCAGCCGGAAGAAATCTCCAAATTATCAAAGCCACCATATTGGATAATCTCTTTTTTCCCTAAAGAATTCATTTTATGTAATCCAAGACTTCAGTCAAACAATAATCTCACTTTAAGGCTCACTTAAAGTGGGGTATATTCCAAAAGCAATCAGATGGTAAGGTAGCTAGAAAGGATTTCTCTCTCAGTAGTGGGAAGTTAAGAAAGAGAAGAAAGAGTGACACTAGAAGTTCTCTTAATGGTTCTCACGGCTCATGATGTGTGAAAAGAATCACTTGAATTTATTTGTAACAAGGAAAGAGAGTGTTGTTAATTTCTAGAAAGCCAATTAATGAGATTTCTGAACCAGGAGCTCAGCCTGCAATCCCAGCTACTCAGGAGACTGATTATTAAGAGGGACTGTGGTTCAAAGCCAGCCTAAGCAGGAAAGTCTGTGGAAAATTTTTGAGAGTTTTATTTCCAATTAACCACTACAAAGCCAGAAGTGGAGCTGTGGCTTAAGTAGTAGAGGAACAGCCTTGAGTAGAAAAACTAAGGGAGAGTATGAGGCCCTGAGTTGAAGTCATAGTACTGACAAAATAAAGGAAGGGAAGAAGGGAATGAGGGAGGAGAAAGGGAGTTAAGCAAAGGAGGAAAGAAGGAAGGAGAGTAAAATTGAATCACCAATTATAGTTACCCATAGCCATTCAGGAATGTTCTGTGTTGTAATGACTTTTATGTCACTAGAGGGCAGCGTTCAGTTTCCTAATGCAGAAATTACCAGGACAAAATTGTGAGATCCTGTAGAGAGCTTATCAGAACTAGATCCTAATTTTTGCTCCACTAATTTCTCATTCCTGCTTTGCATCATTTTGAACTGCGTCTTTTTAAAATGTGGTTCATATTTATACAGTAGTTACAGGCAACAACAACAACAACAAACTTATGAAAATCTCCCCAAGTGGGAAGCTAAATGGCCTTATTGAGTGGGGGATATTCAAACAAGTTTATGTTATTATCTAGGGAAATAGAGGGCAAGCATGATTAAGATTGAGAATGTGTAATATGAATTCGACTTCCATGCATGTCTAAGTGTGATCTTTCATGATAAAGGCTGGTTTATGTTCCTCTTCCATATCAGATGTTCCATGGGCATTATTCTAGCATCCAGGCTGGGCAGGGGATGTTTTCTTTGGTACAAACCACATGAGAGTCAGTTCATTGACATGAACTCCTTACAATGACACAGATCTTGAATGATTCTACTTTTCTATCATCAGTATCTAATATTAAAATGGAATGAGTATTTGGGGGGTTTTTTTTGCTTGTTTTTGTTTTTTAGTTTAGGCTAGAAACCAGTGGCACACAACTGTAATCCTAGCTACTCAGGAGGCTGAGATCTGAGAATCATGATTCAAAGCCAGCCAGGGCAGAAAAGTCCATGAGACTCTTATCTCCAATTAACCATCAGAAAAGCCAGAAATGACTTTGCTTTTGCTGTGGTTCAAATGGTAGATCATTAACCTTGATCAAGAAAGCTTAGGGACAGCACCCAGACCCTGAGTTCTAGCCCTAGGATTGGCAGGCACACACAAAAATGTTCAATGTTTTCAGAAGTGGTGATGTGCGACTCAAAGTAGTAGAGAGCTAACCTTAAGCAAAAAGAAGCTCAGGGATAGCACCCAGTTCAACAACAACAAATACCCACACATATACATTGAAGCCAGTTCAAGATTTTGTCTTAAGATTTATTAGTATGTAACTGTCTCTTCTAGTGCACAGACAGTAAGATCTCTGCTTAGTGTCTTCAAATGTTTTAAACTGTGAACCCTGGGGCTTCCCACTGTGTGACATTCACATGCAGAGGGAAGGCCCCCCCCTTTCCTGCAGCTTCCTGTATATTCCAGCAGCTCAGGCAGGCTCTCCCCCGACCCCCACTCCACCACCCAATGACCTCTCCCCACCACTAGCCTTATTCTTTGAAGTCTCCTGCCTGGGACTTTCTGTATGAGCTCTGTCCAGTCAGTCTTGAAGATTAAGCAATGTCATGGGTAGGGTTATATCCAGAAAAGTTCCTTCTCCCATATCCCAACTACTTCTCTCTTTAAAAAAAATCATTTTAGCAATTCAAGGTCTTCATAAGTCATTTGTGGCTGAGTGCTGGTGGCTCACACCTATAATCCTAGCTATTCAGAAGGCTGAGGCCTAAGGATATTGATTCAAAGCCAACCCAGGCAGAAAAGCTTATCAGACTTTTTTCTCCAGTTAACCACCAAAAAGCTAGAAATGGAGCTGTGGTAGAGCACCAATCTTGAGTGAAAAACTAAGAGACAGTGCCCAGATCCTGAGTTCAAGCCCAGGTACTGGAACAAAAATGAAAATTTTTGTCCTCTATTTGGTTCAGTGTTTAAATACTGTCTGTAGGAAGGGTAAATTTCTTAGAATCTTATTATAAATGTTAGAATATTACTCAAGTGATATTCCTAAGTTGTAAGATGAGTTGAACTAAACAGAAATAATGGCTTACAGATACCATGTCCCTGAGACACAGACATTAAATCTAAACCATCTAGCACGTCTTTGTATATTTGAAAAAATACATAGAAAAATAATTTCAGTAGTCTTATTTTCTTCAATTCAACTGATTGCAAGTGTTACTATTCCTACAAATCACCAGTACAACATTAAGATACTTTTCATTATTTTTACATTAAACCTGCAGTACGGATAATGGATTTTCAGCAGCCTAATTTTGGTACTAAATCTTAAACAGTTTAAAAGAAATAATGTACTATGAAAACCATAGTTAAGTTCAGTAAAAATCTTTGTATTGCTTCTATTTTAGTTGGGCTTCAACTCAGAGCCTAGGTACTGTCCCTTAGCCCTTTCGCTCAAGGATAATGTTCTATCACATTGAAATACAACTCCACTTCTGGTTTTCTGGTTAATTGGGGATAAGAGTTGCATGACTTTCCTGTTCAGACTGGCTGTTAACTACAATCCTCAGATCTCAGCCTCCTGAGTAGCTAGGATTACTAATAGGTATGAGAAACTGGCTCCCACCTGTTTAAAAATTTTAAGGGAAGTCAAAATAAAATAAAATTCAGTCACATGTTAAATGTCTCCAGCTGCATGTGACTATTGGCTGTCTTAGTAGACATAATAGGCTTGGATGATAAGAAACGATTTTGTTTATTTATTTATTGCTAAGAAAAGAAGCTTTGCTAGAGGACTGATGTATAATGTTACAGAAATTAAAATCTAATTGGCATATAATCACCTTTTAGGAACTGTAAGAAATGAATTATGTCTTTTAATATTTTAATATCTATGGGGCGAAAAAAGTTCTCTATGCGGGAGGCTGAGTATAGGAGAATTGTGATTTGAGGACAACTTGGGCAGTAAAGTACTGTGGACATTAATTCCATGGAGAGCAAGCTGGATGGGGTGGCACACACCTGATGATAGCTAAAAGTAGGCAGATCTTTCCAGGGCACATGCCAGGGTAGAAAGAAACCCAAGGCTTAATAGCAACCAGTGGGAAATCTGGGCAGGCAGGCTGGGTAGGACCATGCCAGCCTAGGAAATACAAGACCCTGAGTTCAAAGTCTACTACAGGAAAAAAAATTTTCCCATTTTACAAAAATCTTTTGCTAACAGCAAAGCCAAATTAGTTTGCTTAATGTACCTCATTTGTGTGCAGAATATGTCAACAAATTATTGTTGTTTTAATAGAATGCATTGTTCCTTCTTCTATGAATTTGTCCTTTTGGGAATCATATTTAATAATATTTGTAAAATGTGCAATAATCTCTGTAAAATGTCCAACGTGAAAGTGTCCCTTTTGTTTTTGTAGACTGAATAATTAGAATGATGTTGTTGACTGTTTAGAAGGTTATCCTTTGGTATTGTGGTTATAATTGCCTTCACTCCCAAGACAGAAGATTGCTTGTAATGGCTGAGGTAAAATTCCAGCTCAGTGAAATAACTCCCTTCTCATAAATGGTGATTGATTTGATGGAAAATAAAGCTATAAACTCAGAATTTCCTCAACTCATACCCTAAAAGTCTTTTCTGATATTATTTCCATAATTTCAAATCTATGATTTAGTGAGTCATTGAATGGTTTGTAGATTTTAGTGTTATATCTAACCAAGTCTACTTATGCCAAATTCCATCATCCTCCAAATAAAGTGGATAATCTTATGAAACACCCACAAATAAAAGTCGAAGAGTCTAGGATCTTAATGCAGGAAACTGTGAAGATGCCCACTGGCTGTGACGTTGCCTTGCATCATCTGGAGAGGGCCCAAATGGTATGCAAATGCAACAGATGTGGTTACACTCACATATGTGGCATCTGGGGCAAATAGAAAGATGAGATATGAATAAAGAAGGAGACTATTAGAGAAAAACACAAAGGTTAGGAGAGAGAAAAGGTAGCAGTAGGGATGGTAATGAGGTGAATGTAATCAGCATATATAAATAGCTTTAACATGTAAATATACGTAAATATTTTGCAGGCATATATAATATATAATACATAGTACATACAATGTCATTTAGATTTTATATATTACATAAGCACTATACACCATATAAAATATACATAGCATATGTATACCATATATAATATATACACTATAGTATAAACAATATTTATGTATGTATACTATATACTACATTGAGTATATATTACAGTATATATTGAGTACTTTTTATATTACTGTATATAGTTATACTTATTATTTATACTATATACAATTACATACCATATATAGTACCTACATAGTGTATATTTCATATACTCTATACCAACATACCTTATACATTTATGTGTATATTTTAAACATATAATATGTAATATATAATACAATATAGTATATAATATACTATGTAAGAAAATACAGTATAATATATAATAATTTGTAATTATATGCATGATATACATATATATATATTCATGATATAATGTATTATAATATATGATAATATATAGTGTACATTATGTGTAGTATATATAGTAGTATGCTATTTATAGTGTATAAATATAGAGTATATAGAGCATATAATACCAAATAAATACTTATATGTAGCATATGTCATATATATAGTATACATCTGGTGTTATATGCTATGGTCTTTTTGTAGCTTTTCTTTTTTTCCAGGGCTGAGGACTGAACCCAGACCCTTTTGCGCACCCTGCGGGCACACTTCCGCTGGGCTAAACCCCCAGCCCCATATGCTATGTATATACTATGTACTCTATTATCCATACATACACTATATCATATAGATAATATAATATTTAGTACCTGTTAAGTATTTCCACAGTGAATGTACACTAGTACATGGCTAATGCACTGGGCCACAGAGCTCACCAATTCAACAAGTAAAATTCAATGTTGTAGCTGACCAGCATCAGCTAATTCTCCTGTATTTGTATGCAAATGTCTTCCTTCACTCCCTCAACTTTTTTTTCCTGTTGTTGGTGGGGCTTGAACTCAGAACCTAGTGGCTGTCCCTGAGCTGTTTTGCTTAAGGCTAATGCTCTGCCACTTTCAGCCACAGTGCCACTTCCAGTTTTCTGGTGGTATACTGGAGATAAGCATCTCCTAGGGACTTTTCTGCCCCAGCTGGCTTAGACTATGATTAGAAAAGAAAAATATGACTCTCAATTCCAACTCTTTGAGATCTTTGTTAACATTTTTGTATCTATCCTTGTATTAGTTTTTGGTGGTGGTGGTGGTGGTGGTGGTGGTGGTGGTGGTGGTGGTGGTGTGTGTGTGTGTGTGTGTGTGTGTGTGTGTGTGTGTGTGTGTGTGTGTGTGTGTGTGTGTGTGTGTGTGTGAATGTATGCCTGTGTGCGTACGCAGGCCTTCCTGTATCCTGGTCTTTGGGCTTGAACTCCAGGCCTGGGCACTGTACCTAAACTTTTTGCTCAAGGCTAGTGCTCAACCAATTGAACCATAGTGTTACTTTCGGCTTTTTGGTGGTTAATTGGAAAGTCTCTTGGACTTTCCATTCCTGGGCTGGCTTCAAACTGTGATCCTCAGATCTCAGGCTCCTGAGTAGCTAGGATTAGAGGTGAGAGCCACCAGCACCTGGCAACTTCCTAAACTTTATATATATATATATATATATAAAACATATGTGTAATCTTTAATTATCTTTAAGTAGACACACAAAGGGTTTTCAATTCAACATGTTAATGAGTACAGTTCATCTTGATCAATGTCACCCCTTCCATTTTTCCCCATCTCTCCCAACCCCACCCACTACATGGCACTCTGTGTGTGTTTCTGTGTGTGCATGCAAGTGTCTGTGTATAATTTATCGAACCATATTTCTATTCCTTAACAGATGGTTCAGTTATTTTTTTTTTGTTTCATCAAAACAGTACACTAAAAAACATTCTCCATGTGTTGTTCAATACTTGCTTCAATGTTTAGGTACAGATTCTTAGGGCTGAGATGATTGAGAAAACCCAATATGTAATTTTCCCTAAACTAATATGTAACTTCCCCCTCTAAGGCAATTGGACCTCCTAGTATTCCATCCAGGGTTGTAGGAAAGTCTACTTTGGCATAACGCCTCCCATGTGTGTTATTTAAATGTTTACAATTCAAATTTCAAAAGATAAAATGTTTTCTTTTTTCTCATTTGAAAAGGAACATAGAGGAACTCTCTGCTATGGAAAGCTATCTGCTCCTGAAACAGTAGAAAACCCAAGGAGGACTAGGAGAATTCTGACAGCTTTGTAGGGGCAAGAAACTTGCTCTCACTCAAGACCCAATGACATAGTGTATCCGGGGAAGAATGGATTCCAGTTTTTCAGATGTTAGAATCCCATAAGTAAAACAGCCCAGTATTTGCTTATGGACTAAGAATATATTAGCATGCACTTCACAATTATCTAAGAAAAGCTAAATGTGCCTAAATAATTGGGTACTGTATTATTTACAGAGTAGAGACAGGCAATCTACATTCAATACAGAGGCATCTTTTTCTTAATGACTATACATAGCAATATATAATCGAATTTTTGTTTGTTTTTGGTGCTAGTCGTGAGGCTTAGAAATCAGGGCTTGGGGCATTGCCCCTGAGGTTTTTTGTGCCCACAGATAGCACTCTATCACTTTCGCCACAGCCTCCTCCTCCCCTCTTCCTCCTCCTCCTCCTTCTCCTCTTTCTCCTCCATGGGTTTTTTTTTTGCTACTTAATTGAAGATAAAAAGTCCCATGGACTTTCCTGTCTGGGCTGGCTTTGAACTGCAATCATCAGATCTCAAACTCCTGAGTAGGTAGAATGCCAGGCATGAGCCACCCATGCTCTATGATAACAGGAAGTTTTGTTACTGACAGGTGCTCTCAGAGGTGAAGATCCAAGATTCTTGGCACCCTGAAGGGAGGAATTGCACAGAGGGCATACCACAAGATAATGTAGCAAAGCAGGGAATTTAATAGAGAAAGAAAATCTACCATTAAGTGAAATAAATAGTGCTCCAGGACCAGAAAACTCTGGGAACTAACATGTAGTTACAATTCAAATTTAAATAGATAAAATGTTTTCTTTTTCCAATTTGAAAAAGGACCATAGTGGAATTATCTGCTACTGACTCAGAGTAGGAAATACAAGGAGGACATTCTGCTTTCTACCACCCAGGGAGTGTGTGAGGAATTCTAAGTAAGTATACCAGAGGAGGGGATCATGATTGGGAAGATTTTTTTTTAGAAGGGATCTGCGCACGTGTAAGATTGGCATCCCATAATGGAAATATATGAATGAGATGCGACCTGTGTGCATTAGGACTTCGTAGGAGTTTATTGCCCAAAGGTCAAGCTAAAGGCACAAGGGGCTCCACTACACACATACCTCAGTTTCCCTTAGAACTGGCCTAGAATTGTAACTACTCCCTGACCACAAATGAAGTGGCATGGGAGGAGCTGGGGAAGAGGAAGAGCTCAAGGTGTTAGGTAGCCATGACTAGGAGAGGAGTGTTGATCTGTGAATTCTTTCTCTGGGATGTGGAAATAGTAACATTTAGATTAATTTCTCAAGGCAATTGTGCTATTGGATTTCTCTCTCTGGCCAGCTCACTTTAAATGATTGTAAGTAGTGAGGTCTCCTGTGAACCTCAGAAATAGAAATGTTTGTAGTGAAGGATTGCATCCATTCCATCTTCACTCAGAACTCCTGCATAGACCTTTTCTCTGTACAGAATATCAATGCATTTGTAAAGGTGTAAGCCTTTGCATTCCCAGGACCTTAAAGAGCATTCAGTTTCTCCAGGTCTCTGAATGAGGCAATTGCTTGGCCAGGTCAGAGATAGAACCATAAAGATACATGTAAGACTAAGATTATTTCCTCCTCCTCCCCCTCCTCTGCCGCCGCTTCCTCCTCCTCCTCCTCCTCCTCCTCCTCCTCCTCCTCCTCCTCCTCCTCCTCCTCCTCCTCCTCCTCCTCCTCCTCCTCCTCCTCTTCTTCTTCTTCTTCTTCTTCTTCTTCTTCTTCTTCTTCTTCTTCTTCTTCTTCTTCTTCTTCTTCTTCTTCTTCTCCTCCTCCTCCTCTTCTTCCTTCTCCTCCTCCTCCTCACTCTCTTTTCCTTTGTCCTTTCCTTTCCTTCTCTGCTTTCCTTCTTCCCTCCCTCCCTTCCTTCCTTCTCTTCTTTCCTTCCTCTCTCCCTTCTTTCTTCCTCTTCTCCACTTTCTTCCACCCCTTCCCATCCCCCCCTTCCCTGAAAGTATTCCGGCCAACCCATATTTGGGAAGTAAGTCTAAATTTACTGATAATGCTGAGTTTTGTGTCTGTATATGCTTTGCAAAATAAAATAAAAAAATAACCCTATGCATTGCTTGTCATAAAGGATGTGGTTTTTCTCTTTGAAAGACTTAACTCTCAGCTGTCTGGGGACTGCACAATTTCAGAAAGCATCTATTGGCTGCAGAGGTGACAATAAAGACTCCTATCATTTGGCTTATTAATTGTGGCATCTTTTGTTTTGTTACTGATTGGGTTACAACACTCATAGCTCAGCCTCCTGAGTAGCTGGGATTGCAGGTGGGAGCTACCAGCACTTACGCTAAAGATTGTACTTTTGATACCTCTTTCCCGATCCTGTTTATATCTCTGAAGATGGCTGAAGATGAGCTGATGTGCTGTCTTCCCCTGGCTTTCAGGTAATAAATCTTTCTTTAACCTTCACTGTGTCTCTTTATTTGTCTTATAGGGGCAAGAGGCTGGGGCTGGTATGTGGAATAGCTGGAGATTGGACGTAGGGTCTCCTATGCAGTAGTACACCAGCAATTCTTTCTACCATCAGGCTGTAACTTGAATGATATACTTGAGGGACAACCACATATGTCAAAGTTCAGATTTCTGAATGGAAGATTGTTTTGAATTTTCTTTTGCAGGTTCTGTTTGTGGAGATGGCTGTAGTGGCATGCATGACCAGTTAAATTTCCTGGAAGACAAATGGGTAAGAGTGGATGGGGGAGGAGGGAACAAGGAAGAGATGGAAGTCACTGGATTCTGTTATATGGGAATTGTTTGCGAGATGCAGAGAAGCCACATCTTGAGAGGTCGAATTGGGAGTCTTTTTTTCTTTTATTCAGTTGTGGGACTTGAACTCTGGGCTTGAGCGCTGTCCCTCAGCTCTTCATCTTAAGTTGAGTGCTCTACCAATTGAGCCACAGTGACAGTGTCACAGACTTTCCTGCCTGGGCTAGCTTTGAACTGTGATCCTCAGATCTCAGCCTCCTCAGTAACTAGGATTATAGGTGTGAGCCACTAGTATTTGGCTGGGAGTCTTTAGTAAAATGCAGACAACTGCAGGTAGACTCCTGTCCCAAAGACCTGCAGCCTAGAACAGAGCTTGCACAAAGCTTTTAAAGTAAAAAACCACATGTTGTAGGTGGAGAAGAAGCTCAGCACAAGCTAACTATATAGGAGAACAATCAGGGGTGAGCATTCTTTGTAGCAAAACTTTCCTGGGGCTAAACAGGATGACATGGCTGCAATCCAAAAAATGGCCTGTCTTGCCTCTAGCCTTTTCAAGAAGGTTCTATGGTGACTTCCTTATAATTTCCCCTAACAAGTTCTCTTTTGTTTGTAGTTGTTGTTGTTATTGTCAGTCATGGGGCTTGAACTCACGGCCTGAGTGCTGTCCCTTGAGCTTTTCTGCTCAAGGGCAGCACTCTACGTCTTTGATTCAGGTTTTCTGATGGTTAATTGGAGATGATTAATCTCACAGATTTTACTGTCCAGTCTGGCTTTGAACCACAGTCCTCAGATCTCAGCCTTTTGAGTAGCTAGATTTACAAGTGTGAGTCACGAGTGCTGCACTGGTATTCTAACTCTTGAGTGTGTTTTGGCATCTGCTTGTCACTGTATGCTCAACTCAGCCAACACAATTGAGAATCGGTAGCATTAGGTACACTCAGAAAAAGAGCCTGTTCTCCTGTGAGCGATTTCATGACTTCCCCAGGGGTGGCCAGATCTGCACTCAGTCCACAGACACACCATGGCGTTCTTCTGATGGACTCTAAAGCTTGAATAAGGAGCCCCATCATCAGCTGCACTTTGTGGATATTATTACCCATGCTTCCAGAGTCACATAGGATTCTCTGCTACCCGGGACCAACATTTGGCAACTAGAAATTGAGACTCAGAACTGCATTTAGTTGGCTACAGAGCAATGAACTTCTTGGTTATTTCTTACACTTAAAGATGGAGAACCAAATCCATATTGATTACACACAAACCAGTCTCTACTTGTAGTTCAGAATCATCCATCTGATAGCCATACTGCAAACCCCCAGATTTCTTCTCCCAATTCTCCCTTCAGAGTCCTTGATTGGAAACAGTTCCATGCATATTTGATGTGAACAGAATGGCAATGGCTCCCACCTGCAATCCTAGCTACTCAGGAGGCTGAGGTCTAAGTATACTGGTTTGAAGCCAGCCCAGATAGAAACGTCTATGGGATTCTTATCTCCAACTAATGAGCAAAAAGCTAAAAGTAGAGTTTATTCAAGTGGTAAAATGCTAGCCTTAGAGCAAAAAAACTAAGGGACAGTCAGACCTTGGAGTTCAGTCCTGTACTAGAATAAAAAGAGAAGGAAGAAAGGATAGGGAGGAAGGGAGGAAGTAAAGAAGAGGGAGGACGGGGATGGGAAGGTGGCTCAGTGGTAGAGTGCTTGCCTTGCATGCATGAGGTCCTAGGTTGGATTTCCCAGCACCACATAAGCAAAACAAAAGCTGGTGTGGCACTGTGGCTCAAGTGGTAGAGCATTAACCTTCAGATGAATCGCTGAGGGATAGCGCCCAGGCCCAGAGTCAGGCCCCGTGACCGGACCAAAAAAAAAAAAAAAAAGAGGGAGGAAGTAAAGAAGAGGGAGGAAGGAAGAAGGAAAAAGAAAAAGGGAGGGAGGAAAGAAGAGGGGGTTGGAGGGAGAGAAGAAGGGGTTGGAGGGAGAGGAGGGAAGAAAACCTAGTCTCATATGTATCACTATGGTTCTATCTCTAGCCAAGTAATTGCTTCATTCAGGGACCTGGAGGAAGTTAATACTCTTTAAAGGTCCTGGGAATGTAAAGGCTTACACCTTTACAAATGCATTTCCATTCTGCTGAAGAGAAAGGATCTGTGCAGGAGCTCTGAGTTTAGATGGAATGGATGGAGTCCTTCTCTGCAAACATCATTTCTACTTTGAGGTTCACTGGAGACCTCAGTAGTTAGAACCGCTTAAAATGAGTTGGCAAGAGAGAGAAATCCAATAACACAACTGCCATGATATATTAATCTAAATGTTAATACTTTCACATCCCAAACTCCTCTGAGCCCGGGGTTTGAAAGAACTATAGCAGACTGCAATGTTAGCAGAGGGAATTGCTAGTCAAGGGCACCCTGAGAAGAAATGAAGATCTTGTTCCTGATAGGATGGAATTCAATTAGAAACTGGCCACACATAACCCAAGGTTTTCAAAGCAAACCAGCCTATGGTCTTTTCCTGATCCGGATGCCCAACGTCCAACAGAGACAGACATGTGGCTTTTTCTGTTTCTTTTTGGAGTCCCAGGTTGGGAAAAGCATGTACTCAGATAGGACAATGGGAGAACTGAGCATCCGCATCAAGATACCATTAAAATATATATATATATATATATATATATATATATATATATATATATATATATTTACCAAAAACAAATGGACAACAAATCAATCAAAAGAGCTACTTCTGTTAACACTCTGCTGCTGCTGCTGCTGCTGCTGCTGCTGCTGCTGCTGCTGCTGCTGCTGCTGCTGTTCTGTTCTGTTGCTCTAGCTACTGAGCCAATATGGTGGAGTAGGGATTTTGCTGATTAGCTGTCTCCCTTTTCATGGACCCTGTTGATTGGTTATCTCTCTTACAGACCTTGGTTGGAAAGTTGCATGCATTAGGAATATCTTGGGAGCATCCTTATTCCACTTAGCCCATTTCTTGCTGTTTGTGCACCTGGTCATTTTCTCCTGACTATTGTGATTTCTCTGTCTGCCATGTTTCTTTAAATGGGGTCTCCACACTGGCTTCCATCTGAGAGATGATAGAAACACATGTTCCTCAATTGGGAGTGCCTTCTTATGTCTACCTGTCCATCAGTGGGAACCAGTGAACCTGGTTAGCTCTGCAAGTGAGTTGACGGCATCTGTAATCAAATATTCATGGGAATTAGAGAAGCTGTTACCATTTGGGAGTGAATTTCATACATGCAATTGCAAAACCCTGTATTCGCTAACTTCAAAAAACATGTTTAAGCATGATTGCAAATGATAAACAGTGGTAATGAAAATCAAATTCAAGAACATATGTTGCTTTTTTAGTTAAATGTTATTTTATTTAAAGATATAAGTAAAGCAGGTGTTAGTACTATGTTAAGGACACTGAAGACACAGTAGTTTAAAAAGATCCCTTATGAACCCCACACTATGGTGAAAAGATGGATATTATTCAAATTGTACTAATGAAACTGAACTGAGGGTTCTTCAAAGAATAGCCATCCTTCAGTGGCTCATTCCTGTCATCCTAGCTAATCAGGAGGCTGAGTTCTAGGGATCATGGTTCAAAGCCAGCCGCAACAGGGAAATCTGTGATGTTCCTATCTCCAATCAACCAGGAAAGAGCTGGAAGTGGCTCAAGTGATAGAGCTCTAGCCTTGAGAATAAATGATAAGAGATAGCACCTGGCCCTGAGTTAAATCTCAGTACTAGCAAAAAAGAAAAGAAAAGAAAGGGAGAGAGGGACTGGAAAAAGAAGGAGAGTGGGAAAGGAGGGAGGGAGAAAAAAGAGAGAGAGGAGCTTTGATGTGTTTGAATGATATGTGACCTAATGATGCATGATAGGAAAGTAGCTCTGAGCAAGGAACGGAGGGAAGGGGAAGGGGTGTAATAAAAGAGTTTTGCTGTATTTGAACCATGTAAATGACCTAATAATGACCTGTTCGAGGGCCCTTGAAATGGGACAGGAAAAGCAAATGCTTTGTTCAATGCAGCAGTTTCAGAGCTGATAAGCAGCTAGCTGGACCCAAAGCTATTCTATGAAGTCATAAAAGGACTATAGGCCAGGTGTTTGGTGGCTCATGCCTGTAATCCTTCCTATTCTGAAGGCTGAGATCTAAGGAACAAAGCCAGCTTGCACAGGAAAGTACTTAAGACTCTTATCTCCAATAAATTGCTCAGAAAAAATCCAGGAGTTGTGCTATGGCTCAAGTGGCAGAGCACTAGCCTTGACCCTGACGAAGCTTAGGGACAGGGCCCAGGTCCTGATTTCAAGCCCCAGGACCAGAAAAAAAAGACTATACACAGTGGCAACCTTTCTCAAAGGGAGGCAATAACAGCCTAAACAACCTTGCCTGGGAACAGGGGATAGAATTACAGGTGGGTCCAATGGGTATGTTTCTAGAAAATTCTGACACGTGATAAACCCAAAGTAAGAGCCATTGCTATTTCAAGAGGGAAATATGCAAGGTACCATAAACATCAAGAAGTTCTCATAGAAGTTTGTTAACTTTAGACTTAAAGCTACAAGCCCAGTTCTAGCCACGTGAATATTGACAGCCTAGAACACTGACTTTTCTTGCCTGCTGTTTCCTTCATAGGCACAGAGGCCCAATTATGTCACCGCCTTCAGTCCAGCAACAGACAATGGCCACCACTAGAGCTGCAGCAGATCCTTATCTTACTGTGTCACTGCCTGGAGAACTCAAGGAATGAAATCCACAGACAGCAAGGAGTGAGTGTTAAAAGTATTCAATTTATGCATGTGAGAAGAGAAAATGTTCTTGCTGGGTGAGAGGGGTCATGATAGGGGTTTGCCAACTAACTGGTGGGTTTTTTCTTTTAATCTGTTTAGATGTCAGTTAACTTTTATGCTAATGAGATGCTTGGAAGGTGACTGGCTCATTGGTCACGACCCGTGATATTTTTAATTGATCATTCCGTTTTAGCTATTGGGCATGGAATTTCCTGAAGACATTTAGGACTATCCTACCTTCATTTTATCCAACCTATCTGGGTCAAAAGGAAGTTAGAATGCTTGGGAAGTTTTCTCAGATCATCTACTCTCTCTCTCTCTCTCTCTCTCTCTCTCTCTCTCTCTCTCTCTCTCTCTCTCTCTCTCTCTCTCTCTCTCTCTCTCTCTCTCTCTCTCTCTCTCTCTCTCTCTCTTTATTTATTTATTTTTTGTTGGTTGTGGTGCCTAACTCTGGGCCTGGGTGCTGTCCCTCAGATCTTCACCTCAAGGGTAGCACACTACCACTTGAGCCACAGTGCCACTTCTGGCATTTTCTGCTTATGGGTATTGAGGAATCGAACCCAGGGTCTCTTGCATGCAAGGCAAGCACTTTACCACTGAGCCAGTGGTAAAGTCCTATTTTTCTATTTTTTTAAGAGAAATCTTTCAGGCTTATTCCTGATTTCTTCTGCCTGACTAATCTACCTATTCCAAGACTTCTTTTGTTTTTCCTTTTTCTTTTTGTTTTTTTTTTGTCAGTCCTGGGGCTAGAACTCAGGGCCTCAGAGTTGTCCTTGAGTTCTTTTGCTCCAGATGAGTCCTCTACCACTTAGAGAAAAGCACCACTTCCAGTTTTCTGGTGGTTAAATGGAGATAAGAGTCTCACTGAACTGAGCTGGCTTCGAGCATTGATCCTTAGATCTCAATTTCCTGAGTAGTTAGGATTACAGCCATACCAGCTCCCAATACTACAGTTCTTTACATCCACAGCACTTGTGTGAGTGTAACATACTACATACACTACAGTCTTTGGCTTTCTATTCCTGGGCATAAGGCCTGCTAATGGATTTACTACCTGTGGCAATAGCTTCAAACTGCCTATGGTAGACTTTTGTGATTGAATGTTAAGCCCATTTCTCACAAATCCATTTTATTCCCTTCTTTATTCAAATGTGTAAGCAGCACTAAGATTTTATTTTCTCACATGTTGCTCATCCAGTACGGGCTTTGTAGGTGCCTCCTCTTGTCACCTTCTCCTTTCCCCAGTACATCTGAAAGTCACTCCTGCAAGCTATAAGGTCTGGAAGGAGCAGCTGGCTGCTCCTTTATATTTGGGCTATGTGAATTACAATGATCCCATCTCTGATCAATCAATTCCAGGTGAGGCCAAATGTGGAAGAAAGATCCTTACTCCTGATTTATTTATTTATCTATCTTTAAGTAGTTGTACAAAGAGGTTTCAATGCAACACATCAGTTTAGGAGCACAGGGCATCTTTTAAAAAAAAATTGGTTTTTGGGTTTGAACTCAAAGCCTAGTCGCTGTCCCTGAGCTTCTTTGCTCAAGGCTAGCCCTCTGCCACTTTGAGCCACAGCTCCCCTGCTGATTTTCTTGTAGTTATTTGTAGAAAATCTCATGGAATTTCCTACCCAGGCCAGTCTGGAACCTTTATCTTCAAATCTCAGCCTCCTGAGTAGCTAGCATTATGGGCAACAGCCACAAGCTATCAGCTGTACACTGCACCTTGATCCACGCCATTCCTTCCATCATTCTTCCCTTCTCTCCCAACCCCACCCAGGTTACATAGTTCCATTTTCACAGTGTACATTGAATATGATGATTGCATTCCCCCACCCTTCCTCCCTCCATCCCTCCACATCCTACCACCTCACCTTCCTGCCCCCCCCTCAAGTTCTAGCTTCCTGTTATCCATTTTGTTAGACTCTGTTAATTGTTCAAAGAATTCTCTCCTGCATATACCACATATTTCAGTTAATGGTATACCATATACTTTCGTTAATACATTTGTAGTATGTATCTATGTATGTGTGTATGTACATATATATATATATATATATATATATATATATATATATATGCACATGACCCAGTGTGTGCTTATATATATTTATAAATTAGGTCTGTTTTCCATCTATTAGAAACAACATGTGTTCTTTTTTCTTTCTGGACCTGAGTTACTTCCTTTAACATAACTTTTTAGCCAGACACCAGTGGCTCACACCTGTAACCCTAGCTACTTAGGGGGCTGTGATCTGAGGATCATGGTCCAAAGCCAGCCTAGGCAGATGAGACTCTTATCTCCAATGAACCACCAGAAAACTGGAAATGTCACTATGGCTCAAAGGCTAGCCTTGAGCAGAAAAATCTCAAGGACAGCATTCAGGCCCCAAGTTCAAGCCCCTCAACCAACAGAAACAAAAACAACTATAATTTTCCCCAGGCCCATTCATTTCTCGAGAGCTTCCTTTTCTCCCTGTATAGGCATTTGCAATTGCTGGCTACAGAAAAAGATATTTTAACTGAAAAAAGTCTGTTACCACACAGGGCTAAGGGGAGAGATGAGATGATATGGACAGATCCCTGATGATATTATTAAAATGCAGAATCCTGCTAGCCTTGAAATTCACTTAAATGCTATACTTGCCAGTTCCATGATCCCATAAATCCCCTTTATTGTTTAAATCAATTTGAACTGTTCTTTTTTCTTTTTTTGGGGGGGGTGGTCTGGTCGTGGGGCCTGAACTCTGGGCCTGGGCGCTGTCCCTCAGCTCTTCAGCTCAAGGCTAGCACTCTACCACTTGAGCCACAGCGCCACATCCTGCTTTTTTTCTTTTTGCTTATGTGGTGCTGAGGAATTGAACCCAGGGCCTCATGCATGCAAGGCAAGCGCTTTACCACTGAGCCACCCTCTCAGCCCCCTTTTTTCTTATTTGTAGCTCTAATGCATGCCATCCTATTGACCATTGCATTAAGGATAGCAATTTGACATGTTCAAAAGTCTTAAAACTGTATTATGGGGGCTGGGAAGGTGGCTCAGTGGTAGAGCCCTTGCCTTGCATGCCTGAGGCCCTGGGTTCAATTCCTCAGCACCACATAAGCAAAAAGAAAAAAGCTGGAAGTGGCGCTGTGTCTCAAGTGGTAGGTCGCTAGCCTTGAGCTGAAGAGCTGAGGGACAGTGCCCAGGCCCAGAGTTCAGGCCCCATGACTGGACCCCCCCAAAAAAAATGTGTGTATTACCCTTCAAGTCAGCAATTCCTCATCTCAGAATTTATCCTAGGTAAATAGTTGAGTGGCTATAAATATATTTACATGAACAAGCCCATACATAATGTTTCTCAGAACAGTGAAATGCTGAAAGTGATGTAAATTGAAATATAAGGACGCTGCCAAATGCTATCCAGCTCATGGATTATGATAAATGAAATAACTACACATAGTTGACATTGAAAGCTAGACCTTGCTGATTAACCAGTTTTGATAATCTAATCTTATTTTAAAATATAGAACAACAATGATGTATTAAAAAAAACCTTTCAAGTATCAAGGTCTTTGCTACAGAGCTCTCATCCCTGTCTATATATTAATTATCTAGGAAAACCATTTAAAAATAGGCTCTCCAGGGATATGCATTTGAGTTGTTCAAGTGTACAGTGAAGAGTAAAAGTTATTCTTTTTTTTTAAAGCAGTAACTAGGCTTGAATTTGCTGCTTATAGGTGCTCTACTATATGAAACATTCCTCCAGCCTTGCTTTTTATTGGTTATTTTGGTGATAGATTTTTGCAGACATTTTTACCCAGGCAGGCCTCAAACTACAATCTTCTCACTCTTAGTCTCTTGAATAGCTAGGATTACAGACACAAGCCACTAGCCCCCACCTAAATACTTCTTTAATCCTCAGGACAAAGCTCCTAAAATTACTAGTGTCACCTGCCTTGTGTTGATGATCAGATCTCAGATAACTTGTTAGTGGCTTGTGATGCAGAAGGGTCTAGACTGTATGTAGGGAAATTTGATTTTAAAAGCCATCATGTTGACAGTAACATTGAATTGTCTTTTAGTGCATGAGGATCAACATGAGAGGAATTCTGGAGCAAAGAAAAAAGACTGATGCCAGGTACCAGTGGTTCATGACTGAAATCTTAGCTACTCAGGAGGCTGAGATTTGAAGATTGCAGTTCAAAACAGAAAAGTTAGAAAAGTTCAAAGCAGAAAAGTCCATGAGACTCTGATCTCCAATAAACTACTTAGAAATTGCCAGAAATGGTTCTGAAACTCAAGAGTTAGAGCACAACCTTTCATCAGAAAAAGCTTTATTTATTCAAGGATGTGGGCTGAATGTTGAGCTAGCCAGCAAGAGTTAGATTGGCTACAGAAGGAAAGCAAGGTAGTTCAGAAGCATGGATGGTAGGAGGATCAACTAGCTTCTAGGTATAGATACATTTAGAACTCGTGTTGTTTACTGGTCATCATATGGAAAACTCTAGAAAGTGTCAGACAGAAGGTGGCACGCTGTTTTTGTGTGAAACTGTGAAAAGCCTCAGAAGGAGATGGACTACGTGTGTGTGTGTGTGTGTGTGTGTGTGTGTGTGTGTGTGTGTGTGTGTGTGTGTGTGTGTGTGTGTGCGTGCACGCGCGAGCACATGTGTGCATATGTGAACAGACCTAGGGTTTGAACTCTGGGCCTAGATGCAGTGTCTGAGCTTTTTTTTTTTTTGTTCAAGGCTGGCACTCTACCACTTAAGCCACGGCTCAATTTCTGCCTTTTTTTCTTGGTAGTTAATTGGAGATGAGAATCTCAGAGGCTTTCCTGCTTGGGGTGACTTTGAACCACAATCCTACCACTACTCAGCCTATTGAGTAGCTATGGTGACATTTGTGAGCCGCTAGCAGCTGGCAAAGAATTGTTTTGAATAGTCTAGAACTTTGGTTGGGAGAAGGGCAATGGTGGTAATTATTGGCTGTAAATACTTGGAGAACTAAGATATGAAAATAGAATAGATATTTTTATGTGCAGCACAGAAGGTAAACCCAGAGCCAGTGCAAAACTGGGAACACCTATAATCCCAGCTACTCAAGAGGCTGAGATCTGAAGAGAGTGTTTTGTAGCCAGCCCAGGTAGGAAAGTCTGTGAGACTCATATCCAGTTAACCTACAGAAAGCTAGAAGTAGAGCAGTGGCTCAAGTGGTTAAGAAAAAATTAAAAAAAAATTAAAGCTAAGGGACAGTGTCCAGGCCCTGAGTTCCAGCATAATTCCAGTATGCATGTGTATGTGTGGTGTGTATGTGTGTGTGTGTATGTGTGTGCACACACACATGCATATAGACACTTTTTTTAAAAAAAAAAGTTCATTGCAAGGATCAAGAAACAGCTTTTAGCTTAATTTAGGTTGGTCCCAAATAGAACACATACACTTGTATAGAAGGATGTTGTCCAGTCCTGGGAATGTTCATATTATTCTGTTTTATAGGGTAGAATGCTTTCTAAGTGGATTATCTAATTTGATCTCCCTAGGGGGGAAAATACATTTAGCCCCATTTCGTGGATGAGTGTCCAGACCTCAGGATTCCTACCTTCTCTGCCCTCAACGAAGCAGTGGTGTAGGGATCACAGTCCCACACACCCACCTTTTCCTGGTTTTTCATTCATCTTGTTGCTACAGAGTTGGGGGATGGGTAGATTCCAGGTTCTTTCTGAGTTTTCTCTTTTCTGAGAGTCCAGGGTATAGCATCTGTGCTTTTCTCTTCTAGGGTCTACACATGTGCGATTGCAGTGACTGACCACCTGCTACCTGCTTAGTCTTAGCTGGCTAATGTAATTTTTTGAAGGGCCAATTAATCATACAGTGTGGATACCTGGAAAATTTCAACTTTGTATTTCCTTCCAGTCTACTGGAATCTTCTCTTTCTCCTTCTACTCTTCCTTCTTTTGTACCAATCCTGTGGCTTAAACTTAGGGGCATGTTCCTTTTCTCAAGCTTTTTGGGGCAAGGCTAGTGCTCTATCACTTGAGCTCCACTTCTGGCTTTTTTTATTTAGTCATTTATTGGAGATAAGAGTCTCATAGGCTTTCTTGTTCACGCTGGTTTTGAACCTTGATCCTTAGATCTTAGCTCCTGAGTAGCTAGGATTATAGGAGCCACTGGTGCCTGGTTTTAGTATTCTTTATACCCAGTTGTAGTCTGTCTCTCAAGGTGCAGCTCAAATCTCATCACCCCTAAAACCTTCTTAGGGAATGAAGTTTGGGGTTCTTTGAACATCTGTAGTATGTCTGCTGTGTCCTGTTTTCTTAAGTCATGGAAATTCTGCTCTCCATGCTTCACATATGTCACCCATAGCTTCTTGCTTGTGCTGTGGAATCCTCTCTGGTGTATTTTCTTCTCCTTTTTTGGGGAACTGAGCACCACCCATGGCAAAGCTGGAGTTGACCCAAGAATGGTAAGCAACTACTTGATGATTTTTGGTTGATCTCCATGGAGTTTTGATATTCTTATTCATAACATCTTACAATATGCCCCAAAACATTATAGAACTTCTACTCCAGCACTCACCCATCTTGTGTTTGTTTTGTGGCTCTGCTACTTTCTATAAATTGATTTTTTTTTGGTCAGTCATGGGGTTTGAACTCAGGGCCTGGGTCATGACCCTGAGCTTTTTTGCTCAAGGGTAGCAATGTACCACTTTGAGTCATAGTTCCACTTCCAGGTTTCTGGTGATTCATTAAGAGGTAAGAGTCTCATGGATTTTCCTGCTCAGGGTGGCTTTGAACTGTGATCCTCAGATCTCAGTCTCCTGAGTAGCTAGGATTACAGGCATGAGCCATCAGTGGCTGGCTTTCAAATGTAATCTTGGCAAAAGATGTATCACCCCTTTAAGCCTAATTGGTAACATAGGGACCAGACAGTGCCTACCTACCTCTGGGGGCTGTTGTGAAGGTAAAGGAGGGTTAGGTTAGCGCTTGGCATGCAACATGAATAAGTAATGGATTCTGGAAGATTCTGTAAGTGCTGCTGATAGTCTGCTTATCACAGCATCTGTCAGATACAATGACCTGAATTTGCTCAAGTGATTTGGGGCTCTGACACACAGGATCCGTAGTTGTAAATCAAGAGAGCTTTATTAGGTACATATGTGTACATTCATATGCTTTACTTATTTATTTATATCTTGCCTTGTCCTGAAAAGGTTTTAAGGCAGCTCATTAAAATGCAAAGCTTAGAGAGCACCACAAAATAAATGGGAAAAAACAAGGCAAGAAAAAATTCAGAAAGGAGATCAGGAAAATTTATAGATGATGGTAGTGTGTAAAATATTTGCAGTGAAATATTTTACTGTTCATGGACGTGGGCTATAAGTCTTTGTTTCCAAGGAGCATAGAGTAAAACAAGGTCAGTTATTCCCCAATTTGTAGCACACAAGGAGATCAAAACAAACTCCTAATAAACAGGGTGAGGAAGCCAGGCCTTGGTGACTCACACCTGTAATCCTAACTAATGAGGAGGCTGGGATATGAGGATCAGAGTTCAAAACTAGCCCCATCAAGAAAGTTCATGAGAGTCTTATCTCCAATGAATCACCAGAAAATCATAAAGGAAGCTGTGGGTCAACTGGAAGAGCACTAGCCTTGAGCAAAAGGAGCTCAAGGATAGCACCTGGGCCCTGAGTTCAAGCCCCATGTCTGACAAAAAAATGGTGAAGATTCCTTGTAGTGAAATGAGAAGGCATTTTCCTATGGCTCAGAAGAGAAACTATGCATTGCAATGGACAATTGTCTCGAAACCCTTTCCTTCAAGGTGAGGTGTGGAGATGCTAATCATTCCTCCTTAAACTATAGGGTGACTGGCTTTAAACCATAAAAGAACTCGTGCTATGGCCTAGGGTGTCTTGTCCTCCTCTGAGGAAATCTAGGCGCCATGATGTAAGGATGCTCAAGCAGTTCTGCAGAGAGGCCCTGGAGCTGAGTGATTGAGGCCTCCTGCCAACAGCCACATCAATGTGTGTGTGTAGATGTGTGTGTGTGTGTGTGTGTGTGTGTGTGTGTGTGTGTGTGTGTGTGTGTGTGTGTGTGTGTGTGTGTTGTATGGTCCTGTGCACACACACTTGGAGTGGAGTTTGAATTCAGGCCTTTAGGCTCTTGCTTAGTTTTGTCACACAAGACTGTTGCTTTACTACTTAATCCATACCACCACTTTTGGTGGTTATTTGAAGATAAGAGTCTCATGGACTGCCCAGGCTGGCTTCCATTCAGGATCCTCAGATCTTAGCCTCCTGAGGAGCTAGGATTACAACATGAGTCACCAGTGCTTGGCATACACATCTTCTCTCTTCTCCTCAATTCTCTTCTCTTTTAACTCCTTTCCCTTCTTCTTTTCCTTCTCTTCCCTTCCTTTCTATCTTCTTTTTTTCCTTTTCTTTATTTTCTTTTTAATTTGTGCCAGCACTCCCGCTGGAAATGAGGGCCTGCACACTTACTGGAATTTATATTTCTCACAGTCGGCACTCTACCACTTGAACCACACCTCCACTTCTGGTGGTTATTTGAAGTTGGCTCACACCTATCATTCTAGCAACTCAGGAAGCTGAGATCTGAGGTTTGCAGTTCAAAGTCAGCCTGGGAAGGAAAAGCTGTGAGACTCTTATCTCCAATTAACCACCCAAAACTGGAAGTAGAGCTGTGGCCCAAACTGATAGAGTGCTAGCCTTGAGTGAAAGAGTTCAGGGAGAGTGCCTAGGCCCTGAGTTCAAGCCCCAGGACTGGTAACAACAACAACAAAAAGCCTGTCAGGATAGAAGTTTCTTTGTACAACGACTTAAAGATCATTTTTAAAAAATAAATAATGTCATCAAGAATGTTTGCTTCTCCATTCTCTGTTCCCCTCTATTGGCATTATCAGATCTCCCGATGTGGCACAGAGGAAGTCACTGCAGTGAAGGCTTATTCTCTGCTGTTATGTCCTGTCAGTGAAAGAGAATCACTTCACAATGCTAATCCCCATTCTTGTTGCTTGGAAAATCTACATATCATATGGCAATAACTGCTGAAATTCTGACTGGCTGAGCATGGATCAGGTAACCATTCTAGAAACTGAAGTTAGGTTGGGTTGCTGGTGGCTCACACCGGTAATCCTAGATAATCAGGACGCTGAGATCTGAAAACTGACAGGAAAGTCTGTAACAATTTTATCTCTCATTAACCAGCAAAAAGCCATATGTGGAGCTTTGGCTCAAGGTCTAGAGTATCAGCCTTAAGTGGAAAAAGCTCAGGAGAAGTGCCCCAGTCCTGAGTCAAGCCCCAGGAACAGGACACACATTCATACACACACACACACACACACACACACACACACACACACACTCATTCACAGACACTCACCCACACACACTCATATACACACAAGTAATATAAAAAAGAAACAGGAGATGGTCTAGAAGGAGTAATGAATTCGTGCCCACATAAAGCACTCTTATAAAGGAACTAGCTTGAAGAATGACACAGAATCATAAAAGCAATATGTTCCTTCACTGGGTGGCTAGATATTTATGCACACACACACACACACACACACACACACACACACACACATCTGGTAGTTTAAAAAACTCTCTCTGATTCTCCATTAGTTGGGGGAAGATGACTGTATGGGGAGTGATAAGTTATGCAGATAATATTTCTATATGCCCACAGGAACCTCTGCTCCCAAGGGCAAGTGCCTTGTGAAAGCCACGGCAGGGCCAGGAAGGGAGCAGGAAGGGAGAAGAATGAAGTCTGGCAGGTGTTGCTTGCATCTGGAAGTAAGGCTGAATGAGCCAAAGATGTTCTCCCCAGCCTGTTCCTACATGACCAAAGTGGCATGGACATTGGCATTGACATTTGTGGGCAGAGTGTGGACTTGATGGAAATTTATGTTGCTCTCTGAAGCTTAGCAGCCACAGCTGCATGGAGAGAAGAATTGCTCAGTGTAGTCAGAAGGTTACAGTGCCTAGGATAGAGCTCTGAGCCACAATCAGGAGGTCTGTGCTGTGTGGGGGCGGGGGTGGGGATGAAGGATGGTAATCATCTCAGAAGGACCACTCGGAACACTGTCTGTGTGTATAGGGGATGGGAAGGTGTGATTTGATGGTGTTCGGTAGCAGTTGCTTGCTTCTCAGGGGCTAGCCATGAAGAATGGAAAGAGAGAGAGAGAGAGAGAGAGAGAGAGAGAGAGAGAGAGAGAGACAGAGAGACAGAGAGACAGAGAGAGAGAGAGAGAGACAGAGACAGAGACAGAGACAGAGACAGAGACAGAGAGACACAGAGACACAGAGACAGAGAGACAGAGAGCATGGAACATGACTTTCATCAACCAGGCAGTTTCTGACCCTGCTAATAGAGACTGCAGTGACTTTACCCATGCTATTGACTATATAGGAATAGAGCTAGAAAGAGAGATAATTTGATTAGGTCGTATCATTTTGTGTGTGTGAGGCCCAATTATATGATAAGGCTTATAGACAAAGATAATATAGCAAGGCCAGGATTTGCATTCAATGTTATGACTTTGCCTGCCTGCCTGTCTTCCTGGCTGCTTTCTTTTTTTTTTTTTTACTTTTTGTCTTTCCTTTCTCTTCCTCCCTTTCTTTCTCTTCTTTCTTTTTTCTTTCTCTTTCTCCATTTCTTTCTCCTTATTTTCCTTCCTTCTCCCTCCCTTCCTCCCTCCCTCCTTCTTTCTTCTCTCTCTGTCTTCCTTCCTTCCTTCCTTCCATCCTTCCTTCCTTCCTTCCTTCCTTCCTTCCTTCCTTCCTTCCTTCCTTCCTTCCTTCCTTCCTTCCTTCCTTCCTACCTTCCTTCTTCCAATCTTTCTACCTTCCTACCTTTATTCCTTTCTTTCCTTTTTTTCTGTGCTAATACTGGGGCTTGAGCTCAGGGCTTCGTCTTCTTGCTTGGCTTTTTCTTTCTAAGCTAGTGCTCAACCACTTGAGTCTCACCTCCACTTCCAGCTTTTCTGCTGGTTAATTAGAGATAAATATCTCAAGGATTTGGCTGCCTAGACTGGCTCCAAACCCTGATTCTCATATTATCAGCATTCTGAATAGCTAGGATTACAGGAATAAAGCACTAACCTATTTTGCTTTAGAAATAATTTGCCAGCTGGGCATAGTAATCTAACAGTTATAACTTTGAAGCCAACCCTGGCAAAAGTCCATGAGATTTTTTTTTATCTCCAATTCACCACCAAATAGCCAGAATGGAACTGTTCAAGTGGTAGAACATTAGCTTGAGTGAAAAGCTAAGGGACAGCAACTAGGTGTTGAGTTCAAGCCCCAGGACCAGAACAACAACAAAAGATGAGATGAGATAATATGCATGATGTCCTCTAGCAAGGAGTCAGGAGGCTCTAGCAAGGAGGCTAAAGAGTGGAGGTCACCTGCTGATAGAGAGGCCCTGGAGACCCCTTACAAAGCCCTCAGCCTAGGAATCAGAGATGGCTCTGTGGGGACTGAGAGCCATCTTCTTCCTCATTAGATTATAGCCCACTTCAATGAACACCTTTATTCCAGTCTATCCTTCTCCCTGGCTTTGTGTGTGTGTGTATGTGTGTGTGTGTGTGTGTGTGTGTGTGTGTGTGTGTGTATGTGTGTGTGTGTGTGTGTGTGTATGTGTGTGTGTGTGTGTGTGAGAGAGAGAGAGAGAGAGAGAGAGAGAGAGAGAGAGAGAGAGAGAGAGAGAGGAGAGAGAGAGAGAGAGAGATAGCAGTGAAAAATCTATTTCACAAAATGTAGGGCAAGCATGAAGAATACCTGACAGGAAGGCATTGTTCCTGCAGCCATTTCTGATCATGTAGGGCAGACATGACTAATCAGTGTCATCACCGATTCCCACCATCACATCTCTCCTTTGTACCAGGTAGGGCTTTGCAACTCTGGTAGAATTGATTTATCTGTCCTAGCATAAGCTACAAAAGCATAACTGCAGCCGAGCTGCAAAAGCTTTAGCCTTGGAGATTTTGGAATGTCTTATCACTTCAACAACCATTTGCTCATTTAACACACATACACACACACACACACACACACACACACACACACACACACACACATTTAAAAAACTGTTATCTTTAGGTAGCTGAACAAAGCCAGACCTGGGTCATTAGAGTTGTTTATCCTGGCTTAGGTGGCCCTGCTGCCCTGCCCAGGGTCTTGTCTCTGAGCCTGCTACTCCTGCTACTTAGTCCATTTGCAATGGTTATTAGACATCTTCATGACAGAGGATGCTGTAGCTTGGCACATAATTCACAGATAAAGATGTAAACCTGAGCTGGGGGCTGGTAGCTCAGGCCTGTAATCCTATCTATTCAGGAGACTGAGATCTGAGGATCATGATTCAAAGTCAGCCCACACAGAAAAATCCCTGTGAGAATCTTCTCTCCAATTAACTACTCAAAAACCAGAAGTGGAGTTGTGGCTCAAAGAGGTAGAGCAGTAGCCTTGAGCAAAAGAGCTCAGGGACAACTCCCAGGCCCTGAGTTCAAGTCCCACAGCCATCAAAAAAATAAAACCAAAACAACAACAACATAACAACAAAAAACAGAATCAAATCTGAAAGCATAAGTCTCAGGTTGATATTGACAGGCTTAGAATAGCGAGAACCTTCATAGTGCGTTATTAAACAAGAATTCACTCCAAAACATTAGCCAACAGTAGCCATTGGCTTACTAAATGAGACATTCAAATTGCCCTCCCTCCCTCCTTCCCTCGCCTCCTTCCTTCCTTCCTTCTTTCCTAACTTCCTTCCTTTCTCTTTCTTTTTTGGTGCCAGTTCTAGGGCTTAAACTCAGGGCCTGAGCACTGTCCCTGAGCATTTATTATTTTTTTTTTAATTTAATTTAATTTTATTTGAGAACATACTGTACAGAGGGGCTACAATTACATGGGCAGGATAATGCATACATTTCTTACCAAGCATTGCAGCCTCCTCCTTTGTTTACCCTTCACCTCCCTTCCCCGCCTCCCCCCTATTTTTAATAAATTTTTTATTGTGAAGATACCATACAGAGGGGATAAAATTACTAGAGCAAGGTAATGAGTACATTTCTTACCAAGCATTGTTGCCTCCTCCTTTGTTTCCCCATACCATCCCTGCCCTCCCATCTTCGCTCCCTGCCCACCCCTTCTCCAGCCAAAGTTGTAAAGTTCATTTTTCAACATAAAATCTTGTACATCTAATTGTTGCAATGGGTCAGCCTTATACCTAATTAAACAATTTTTTTCCTTCCCCTCCTCAAATTATATCAATATCAAATACAGTGAAAACAAGGGTTATACTGTGGGGGATGGACATACAAAGCAACAAAGAAATCATCTTATAAATATGTTAGAAACAATAGCAAGAAAGAAAAACTACTTGAGTCACTATCTTGGGGTTCATTTTGCCTAACATCAACTTATCTGACCATTACTACTTCTCTCAGACATATACTAGTTATTGCAAATAAGGGAAACCATGTAACCTATGTTTCTTTGGGCCTGGCTTACTTCATTTCATATAATTGTTTCCAAGTCTTCCCATTTCCTAACAAAAGGGGAGTTGTCATTCTTTTTAGTGGAGGCATAGAATTTCATTGTGTATATACAACATTTTCTTGGTCCATTCATTTACTGAGGCGCATCTAGGTTGGTTCCATATTCATAGTTGTGCTGATAGCTTTAGTATGGTCTAGTTTGGGATCATTTGTATAAATGCACAGAAGTGTGATTGCTGGGTCATAGGGGAGCTCTATGTGGAGTCTTTTGAGGAACCTCCATACTACTTTCCAAAGTGGTTGAACAAGTTTACACTCCCACCAACAATGCAGTAGGGTACCCTTCTGTCCGCATCCCCTCCAGTTGAGCATTTCTTCATGTGTGTATTGGCCATCCTTCTTTCCTCTTCAGAGAAGTTTCTCTGTAAGTCTTTAGCCCACTGATTTATTGGGCAGTTGTTTCTTTGAGGATTTGTTGTTGGGGGATTTAATTTTTTGAGTTCCAGATATATTTTAGATATGAGACCCTTGTCAATTGTATGGCTAGTAAAGATCTTCTCCCAATCCGTGGTCTTTCTATTGATCTTGCTAGCTATGTCCTTTCCCAAACAGAAGCTCTGCAACTTCATGCAATCGCATTTGTACAAACTTTCTTTGATTTGTTGTGTTTCTGTGTCTCTATTAAGAAATTTTCTGCCTGTGCCAAGGAGACCTACGGTTTCTCCTATTCCATCCTGTAATGTTTTCAGAGTGTCTTCTTTGACTTCGTGGTCTTTGATCCAGTTGGAGTTGATTCTGGTACAGTGTGATATAGAAGGATCTAGCTTTAGTTTTCTACTAGTTATTAACCAATTTTGCCAGCACCATTTACTGAGGAAGCTGTACTTCCATTCTATTATTTTAGCTCCCTTATCGAAGATTAGATGAACTATAGGTCTGTGGGTTCATTTCTGGGTTTTCGATTCTATTCCATTGGTCCTTATGTCTGTTCTTGTGCCAGTACCAAGGTGTTTTGATTACTATGGCTTTGTAGTTGAGTTTGAAATTTGGTATTGTTATTCCTCCAGCACTGTTCTTTATTTTTATTCGGGGACTTTCTTTGTTCCACATGAATTTTTGGATTGCCTCTTCTATTTCCTTGAAGAATGAGGTTGGAATATTGATAGGTATCACATTGAATTTGTAGATAGCCTTGGGAAGTATTGCCATTTTCACAATGTTAATCCTTTCAATCCAGGCACATGGGAAGTTTTCCCACTTTCTTAGTTCTGTTTTGATTTCCTTTTTCAGGTTTAAATGTTTTCATCATAGAGATCCTTCAGTTCCCTGAAGACTTTTGCTCAAGGCTGGCACTCTACCACTGGTTCGAAATAAGGGTCTCATAGATTGGTCTTGTCCTTGCTCAGGTTGGCTTTGAACCATTATTCTCAGATCTTGGCCTCCTGAAGAGCTAGGATGACAGGAACTACCAGCCAGCCCTTTCTCTCATTTTTTCTTTTGTTCTCTTTTTTTTTGATGATACTAGGGTTTGAACTATTGCTGATCAGGTATGAAGTGAGGTATTAATGTTGGGCAAATGCTTGAAAGGGTTACCAATAGTTTGGTGGGCATCTTGGGAGAATTCACAGGAAAGATGTTATCTATAAGGAAGGTTTATGTATTCAGATACGTGTGTGTGCATGTGGTGTGTGTGTGTGTGTGTGTGTGTGTGTGTGTGTGTGTGTGTGTGTGTGTGTGTGTGTGTGTGTGCGCGCGCATATGTGCTTGTCCTGGGGCTGGAACTTAGGGTCTGCATACTGTCCTTGATCATTTTTGCTCAAGACTAGCATTCTACCACTTTGACCCACAGCTCCACTTTTGGTTTTCTGGTGGTTCATTGCAGATAAGAGTCTCACAGACTTTCCTACCTGGGTTGGCTTTGAACCATGATCCTCAGATCTCAGCCTCTTTAATAGCTAGGATTACAGGCATGAGCCTGTAATACTGGTACCTGGCACTATAAGATGTTCATGAGGTTAATAAAGGACATATGACGGATGGAACTAAAGCAGAGAATGATCTCTGAGGGGGGAAATGAGGTACCTGGTAGGTTCTCCAATTATATTTGTGGGAATGAACTGCACCCTGCCAGAATGGTAGCTCTAGATGACCCCTTCTCCTCCTCCTGAAGCCAGACATTGAAATGGATTTGTCTCCGTGTTTACAGACTTACATCTTGCAAAGCCCAGGAAAAGTACAGCCAGTCTTTTCACATTGTGCTAACATTTGAAGGGCAGGGAAGAAATAAACTTCTCCCACGAGGCCAATAATGATGACAATCAAGATTGTGGTTGGCGAATATGTTCCGTTTGCATTGTTGCACTATAAATTATCCTGCACCAGGCTCACGTGGCACAGTCTGTCTGTCTGTTTGTCTTTCTGTCTGTCTTTCTCTGGAGGAACAAGAATAGCAATGTAGAACTGCAGAGAACCTCAGATTTAGAAGGGCACCCTCTGGGACCCAGATCCTTCTCTCACCAGAGGAGGGAAACTGAGGCTCTGGGAGCCAGCAAAGTATGCCACTGACAAAGAATCATGACACTCCAGTGATTGGAATGTAAGTCTTCGAATTCAGTTCTTTCCTTGTAATATTTTTTTTTACTTCTGCCTTGCTTCTTTCACTATATTTGTTCTGAATGTTTTGGAATTGTCTCTTTTTTATTTTTTTGGTCAGTCATGGGGCTTGGACTCTGGGCCTGGGCGATGTCCCTAAGCTCAAGGCCATTGCTCTACTACTTGAGCCACAGTGGCTCTTTTGGTTTTCTGGTGGTTCAATAGAGATAAGAGTTTCATGGACTTTCCTTCCTGGGCTGGCTTTAAACTGCAATCCTCAGATCTCAGCCTCCTGAGTAGCTAGGATGACAGGCATGAGTCACCAGTGCCTGGCTGGAATTGTCTTTAAGTCATTGTATAATGGAGTTGTCATGTAACAAAGCAGTTGATGAATTCAATATGTCTTGGTCCATGTTACTCCTTTCAAAATTCTCACCCATTCCTCTCCTCCCCTCATTCATTTTCATTTTGTAGGAAATACATAGGATTCTTGACTGTTTTCTACTCTTTTTTCTTCATTCATTTACTCATTTCTCCTTGACCCTACTCTACTCCTTTTGAGTAGCTGATTCCTGTTGTTTATTTTTATTTTGTTGAACTTTGCCTTTCTAAGGAATTACACAATATTTGAGATGACATTTGAGTTTACTGTATTTCAGTGAATGTATCTGCATATACCTGCACACCAACCAATGTATTTACTTATGAATGTATCAACTATCTAGCTTCCACTTAGAAAGGAAACACTTATCCTTTGTTTCTCTGGGTCCTTGTGATTCTTTTTTTCCTGCCTCACTCATATTTGCTCATTTTCCTTTGATGTAAAGAATGTTTAATTTAGCCTTTTTGCTCAAAGCTAGTACTGTATCACTTTGAGACACAGCTCCACTTGCAACTTTTTTGATGGTTCATTGGAGATAAGAGGCTCATGGACTTTCCTGCCCAGGGTGGGCTATGAATTGCAATTTTCAGATCTCATCCTCCGGAGTAGCTAGAATTACAAGCGTGAGCCACCAGGGCATGGCCACAAGTAACACTTTATTAGCCATGGAGCTGGTATTTACAAGACACTGGGGGTGAGGAAGACGCTAGCTAAACCAATCTAATGCAATGCTTACTGCAGGTCAGCTAGACTGGTAGGATATCACATAGATTCAGATCTCAGCCTCCTGAGTAACTAGGATTACAGGTGTGAGTCACCAGCACCTGGCTCCTTCAGGAATTTCACTGCTTTCACTAACTTTTAGCTCAGACTTTTCCTTTCTGATTCCTTGATCCTGAAATCTTCCTGCTGGTATATTTATATCATTGCTCTAACAATATTGTTCTATAATTTTCCATGTTATGGTAACATAATCAGAAATTATGATATTAACTAAAACCTGTTATTATGTTAATGATTTATTGGTCTTTTCTTCAAATGTACAGTTCTCTAAGTTCAGAGCAAGTGCCATGTAGATCAACCTCGCTTGACACAGGCTCTGCCACATAATAGGAGATCAATAAATACATGCTGGATGAGTATCTTGCCCATGTAATTGTAACCCCTCTGTACAGTATGTTCACAAAAAGTAAAAATTAAAAAAAAAAAAAAGAAATGCAGGCATTGGCCTTGGTGTTGGATGACCTACAATTGCTCCTTTCTGACTCAGTTTACCTCACTAAAGATCAGACTCCCCGTCCTTCCTGCCTCACAGATCTTGCTGTGAGGATCAAAACTGTTTCTATCATGAAGGTTTGAGAACTTTCAAAAAAAAGCTCAGTGTGAGTGCTCAAGGTGAGGAATTCTTATCTTGTTCCTGTGCTTACTTGGGCTGCCTGAGGGACTGCAATATTTCCTGATTCCTTGTCAGACTTCAGAGAAAGGGTCCCCCCCTCAAGCCCATCACCCCCACCTTGAAGAAACCAATTCAAGTTTGTTCCAGAGAAGTGTTGAGAAGGATCATTATGATGCTCTTCCTCCTCCTCCTCTCCCTCCCTGCCTGTCCTACTTTGGCAGGATTGTGTCACAATATCACCAGAGGATTGTGTCACAATATCACCAGTTCTGTCACAACTATCTGCTTTAATATCCACCACACTTTTAAGACCTTTTTAGCTCTCTAATTTCTTCTTCATCTCTTCCTGTCTTGGTTTATTGGGATAATATAAAGGTGAATTGCTGATAAAATTGTAGATTTGGTTAGAATTCTTAGGTCACTTCATTTATTAAATAATCATCAGTGAACACATAGTAATGCTGGGAAGAGAGGAAAGAAGACTAGTTTATATTATTTTAGGGATGGGCGTCTGCAAAGTGAACAAGTGCTCCCATGGGCCACAGCCTTAACAGTTTTGCTGTTACTTATTCTCTTGTAAACTATAATCAAATACATATTAGTAATTACATTAATATATAACAATGTAATATATAATATGGAATAATTACATTTATTAGAGATTATATTTATTTGATTATATTTGTTGTAGAATCCATTGCTGCATATTGTAGAAACAGTAAAGAAGGGCTGGCTAGAGGATCAACATGCTGAAGGCAATAGAAAGCAATATCAAGTACTTGCTACAGCAACATATACTGTATACTAAGATTGAAATGATGCAGAGATTAGCATGTCTCCTGTATAAGGATGACAAACAAATTGCTGAAGCATTCCATATTTTAAAATATTCCAAATGTATGGCTATATGGCAAGAAAAGGAATAATCAAATATGTAGAGCCAAACTCTCAATTTCTAGAAGTCTGGGACCACTTAGAATATAAAGAAATGCCTATATATACTTTAATATCTCCTAAGAGATTATTGTTTGTCTCCTTAGTCCATATGTAAGGAACTCATTTAGTATGCAGAGCAGTTTTGTAGTTGAAGGAGTTATTGTGAGATATTTAACAGAGCCTGAAGTAAACCTACTGAGGTGTAAAGGTAAGGAGAAGTGATACTATGTCTTAGGATAATAAAGATTTGTTATTGTTTCTGTATTGGTGGAGGTGACAATGGATGGGGTGGGAAAATTGGGTTTGAGGTCAGAGTGGAGGCAGAGATTTCTTTCCAGGAGACGGCAGTTGAACACCTGGCTGATGGTGGGGGTGATAAAGGCATAGGCTGAAAAAAATGAGCCACAGGAATATTGATGACTGTGGGAGCACTGAGGAAAGGGAAAAGCTGGAAATAACTTTTAGGTCTATACTTTAGAGCAGTGAGTCTTCCTTTGCCACATGAGTTTCAGGCATACAGAAAAGGAAAGAAATTACCATAGTATCGAATATGTTCTACAAAGATAAAAGTAACAGTTAACATCAAACTACAGCAGCATTCATCATGTTCACAAATCCATTTTGTCTTCCTAGGTACCGAACTATATTTTCAGTCCTTTCTTGGAGCAAGGTAAAATAATATGGTTAATTTCTAGACAAAGGCACATAGGTGTAAATGGTATATGCTATTTCCAGCTCAATCCATAAAATCCTCTTCTTTTATTCCCCAGCATCTGTTCTGTGGCAAAGTTGGAAACTACATATTCCAAATGTTAAACTGCAATGTGGAAGAATCTTGTCTCTGTAAGTCAACATTTAGATGAATGAGAGCTTTCCTGAATAGCTATGTAACCAACTGAACTATGACTTAAAGTACAAATTAATCTTTATTATTTTAACCATGATGAATATAGTGTGTGTTTAACCAGAATAGCCAGTGACACAAATACTTTGTATTAAGCAATTTTATGTTTAATGTAGCATCTGTTTAATGGATGGGCTAGCCCTAAAATCAAACTTCATTTACACTCTGCTTGGAATAACCCGTGATATCACGGGTTATTGTTCCAATAGAATTTTAGAATATTTTCCTGTTTACTCTCTTATTTTGCCATCTTAGTTGGTAAATTCTGGTGGTTAGATTTTAAACTAGAAAACTTCATGGTGTATTTTGTCTATTACTTTCTTATTTGAAAAAATCCTTTAACAGGTAAAAGAGGCTTGAAGTATAGAACTTATTTCACAATATCTTGTCTGATATACTACTGAGTGTGTTAACAAATACAGTTTAGAGCCTCTCTTATTTTTTCTTTATTTGACAGCCAGTAAATTTTCCGGTACTGTTACATCTATGACTTCATAAATTGGAAATGTGGTAAGAAAGAGAAAAACATTATGACTTAGGAACTCATTCTGCAACAAGACTTTCACCCAAGGTTTCATTGGAATTATGGTCTATATGTAGAATCTGTCTTTATGGTTTAATGTTGAAATCTGAAGTGAAAGAATTAACTATGAGTGTACTTTTGAAACCTCATTATTTTCATTGTAGATTGAGTAATAACAGGCAACATTCTGATTATAGAAACTAGGTAGAAGTTATGTCTATAAACTAGATTGCTAACCTTAGTTTATGTCACTTTGTGTTTCCATTGAATGAAATTTTGGTGTGCTGGAAAGTGGCAGCTAAGATACAGCTTAAACATTTTTCCAATATGAATCTGTATTACATTTGTGATTTTTGTGCTAGTGGATATTGAAACTGGTATCTTAAGCATGCTAGATAAGCATTGACATTAAGCTATATCTCTAATCCTTTATTTATATATAGATATATAGATATATGAACATTTAAAACAGAAGCAACACAGAAGAGTATAAAAGTGAAGTGCATCTCAAAACCTACCAAGAAAGAATTGTTAAAATTCTGAAGCAGATTTTTATGCCTTCTTTATTTCCATACACAAAATAGTCCTCAGACATAGATACAAACACACATATAAATTGAATCAAAATACAGATTTTTGTAATTTACAATTTTACTCACAAGCCTGAAATGTGATTGTCTCATGTAAGTAAATGAGAATCACTTTAAAATCTCTATGAAATAATCTTTTATAGAAAATACTATAATATAACTAGTGTGGAACACTGAGGTTTCTAGTTTTCACCATTGTGAGAAATACTGCCATTAACTAATTTGTATATGTTTGGGTTTTTGTGAGTAGTGTAAATTACTATGGTGAATTTGCTTGGAGGGAGGCAAACACATTTAATATTTCTAAATTTAATAGTATTTGAAAGAGTGTACCTATTATGGTCAATGAATAGGAAAGGCAGTAGAGAGGATAGTGCCTACCATTATAGAAACTGAAATGAAGAAGTTCATGATCCTCTTTCATGATAAGTGAAAATTACCTGAAATAAGTGATTGAATTTGTGCTGTTTCTAAAAGCTATTCTGACTACTGAAATCTAATGTCAGACAAGATTTCCTTACACACAGGAAATGAAACTAATATATAAATGTAGTGTAGATAGAAAGACAAGAAAAATTTTTGTTGGAGTAGGATAACTGCATAACTTGTTTACATTCAGTCCTCTTCTCTTATTCTGAGATGATCTTGTGGAATCTGAGATTACACCTGAGGTACTATTAGGATTTGTGAGGTTCTCCGTGAGTTCCTCACATATTGTATCTGATTGACTCATTGTTGTTTTATTTCCATGTGAAGAAGCTAGTAGCCTTTACTTTTTCATTTCCTTCTCTTCTTTCTTCTGCCTGTGTTAGCTGAAAAATACTCTGAAATGTTGACTCAGAATTTGGAGGAGAGTTAATGTTGAGAAACTAGGTTGGAGAGTCTTTATTATAGCAGCATTGGTAACAAGAAAAACAAATTAGAGAACTAAGGGATCATCACTGGTTTGTCTTTTGCTTTCTGAATGTTTGATGCGTAACACCTCTGCATTGGGTAATGTGATTTTTAGATCCAGGCTCTCTCTTTTGTGGCTTCCATGGTTGTATTCTAAAATGCCTCAGCTCAGAAGATAGACACATTTTCTATTGCTTATAATTTGTTCTGCATTCAGTCCATGTTCACATGATATCAGCCTTATTACATGGAAACAGAAAAACTGAGTCAGCACAAAGATAGTAAGTACAACTGTATGTAGAAACAAGGCCTGGAGTCCTTTCACGTCTCTATGGCTAACTGGTGTGTGAACTTGACAAGATTGTCAATGATTTAGTACCTTAGCTTTCATGTTTATAAAATAAAGATAAGAATATGTCTTTTTACAAAAGATTATTTCATAGTTTTTAAAAGTGATTCTTATTTCCTGACATGAAACAGCTGCATTTCAGGTTGTTGAATAATTGACTATATGTAAAGGCCCATAGTATATTATTTTTTTTTGGGGGGGGGCAGGGGATCTGATCATGAGGCCTGACCTCTGCGCCTGGGTGCTATCCCTCAGTTCTTCAGCTCAAGGCTAGCACTCTACCACTTGTGCCAAAGCACCTCTTCTGGCTTTTTTTCTTTTTGCTTATGTGGTGCTGAGGAATCGAACCCAGGGCCTCATGCAAGGCGAGCGCTATACCATTGAGCCACCATCCCAGCCCCCATAGCATATTGTTAAGAAGTGAACCCAGGTGCTAGTGGCTCACATGTATAAGCTTAGCTACTCAAGTGGTTCAGTCTAAGAATTGCGGGGTTTGGAATAGAAAAAACAGTGAGATTCTTACCTTCAACTAATCAGAAAAATGTTGGAAGTGAAGGTATGGTCAACTGAGACCTTCAGAATTCCAAGCCATGAGTTGAAGCTCAGTTCTAGCACAGGAAAAAAAAAAAGAGATAGCTACTAGTATTAGTGGTAGTTGCAGTGGGAATAGAATCATCAGTCAAGGCTATTGACATAAAAATACAGAGAATAACTTTAATTGGTACAAAGAATGTGTATAGGAATTTGAGAGAATCAGTTTACTTTCAATAAAGTTGAAAATGTAACACTTCATGAAGAAAAATGCATTTGAGTAGGGTCCTAAAAAATGTGCTCCTTTCTCACTAAATCTGTGAAGAAAAATGTAATTTGCAGAACAGGGTACCAGAGGGAACAAGGCTATTGCTAAAGAAATTTGGTGAATTTTGACCTGAAATGCAGTGCTAATTAAGACAAATAGCAAGCTGATAAAAATTACAAATGAGGGCTAGGCAGGGACTGGCTAAGTATTGAGTGCTTGTTTAACAATTACAAGAGGTTAATCCCAGCATCACTCACACAAAAATTACAATTGAGCAGTGTATGATTTATAAATAAATGACTGTGGTCCTTGTTTTGCAATATGGGGAATGTGCTGTTCACATGGGAGAGAATCTTGCCCAGGCCAGTGAGGAGCTGTTCAAAATTTGAACTCCCCTATCCTGAACAGGGAAGTGAAGAAGCTTTGAAGGGGGAGTTTATACTTTTCTGACACTTGTAAGTACATGGATAGATTTATTTCTACTTCCTCTAAGGGAGAACATCTCTTAGCTCATTTTTCAGGACATAAGGAGTTAGAAATTACCCTGCTTATGGAACCAGACTTATTCTCACTTTTTATTTATTTCATAGCCCAGTTTCTGACATTTGTATTTGCTTTTTATTTGAGGGCTTGTGAAATCTTACCTCTTTGGTTTGCTTGACTTAATCCCCATTTTAGATCATGGATCTGCTTTTTTTCCCCTGATTTCAAGGCTTCCTATGGAAGTTTACTCCTGCCTCATGGAACCTCTAGCCAAACAAAGCCCTGGATTCTCTTTTTAGCTTGATCCCAGGGGACCCTCAAGCAATGGAACTTTGGGATAATCTTTAAGAGTTAATATGGGGACAGACCAACTGTATTCCGAATTTGTGTTTGTCAGTGAATACTTGAATGACCTCATATAGGACACTCAGTGTATGTATGTCTCAGACTGTCTTACTTGAAAATTGGTGATAATAATCATAGTACCAGCCTCATGAGGTTATTGTTAGGGTTAAATTGAGTAAAACTATGTCTAGAAAATCACTTCTTAATAATGTTAATGTGTTACAATTTATTATCTACTGTAGGAGGTTCCTGTGGGCACAGGAAGAGCAACATTAATTTGACCTAGGGGACCAAAGAAGATCTTCAAAGAGATAATGATCTTTGAACATAATTTTGATCAACAGATCATTTCCTAAGGGATGCATTGAAGGGAAGGCAATCCAAACAGAGAGAAAGCTGATGAAATGGTTCAGGTATGAAAAAATTAAGAAGTGTATTATGTGTGGTGCTCTGGATGAATTGTGGAAATGCGGTGAGGATGGAGAAGTTAGGGCAAATGATGTAGCTGAAGAGGGGTGGGACAAAGGGAAACTGGGAAGGACTTTCAGGTTAAACCAGTGATTTGTAGTTTAGTTCTGGGGAAGCAGGATGCTAGTGACATTATTTAGTGAAATGACTATGATCAGGTTTGTAAGGTTCCTCTGGTTATAGTGTGAATGATTGATTGCATTGAGTTTGAATGTTGAGCAGGAGTCACATTTAAGAAGTTATTTCATTTACTCATGGAGAGAAATTAATGTGAGTTTTATACAGTGGGCCATTAATATCAACTATGCTTCCTTTCCTTTGTTGTGGTGATAATTGCAATTCTCATACATTGCTTTTGTTTCACGTAGTCATTAGTCATTAGTCGACTTGAAAACCTTTATGCAAGCAAAGGATTTTAAAGTTGAAATGTATTTGACATGGTACTGAAGCTTTAATTGTGGCTATGATTCAAATCACCCCAGAATTAGGTCCATCCTTTGCTTTACTTGTCCCACCATTAGTATCCCTGGGTGAGTGACCTCTTGGCATTTTTCTGCATGTGTTGGTTGGATTTAGACAGATTTCATTAAACATTTAGTTTTATTTGGTTTGCTTCAGGGTAAAGTCCAAAAGAACTCTGGAAGTTTGCTCCTTCCCTCCCTCTTCAGCTAAACTATGATTATTGTTCTCAAGTGGATCCTTCTTTCACACATAGAGACATTTAAAGAATTTCGCCATCTTGGGGCTGGGAAGCTGGCTCAGTGGTAGAGTGCTTGCCTTGCATGCCTGAGGCCCTGGGTTCGAGTCCTCAGTACTACATAAGCAAAAAGAAATAAGCCAGTGGCACTATGGCTCAAGTGCTAGAGTGCTAGTCTTGAGCTGAAGAGCACAGCTGTCCCTCAAAATATTAAAGAAAGAATTTTACCATCTTTTGGTCTAACTCAGTGTTTGAGTCTATCAGTCTATCAAAAACTTTGTACAAGCTCTAAACAAGTCTGGAATTTGAAGTCACATTTCCTGTATAAACATTTTCTTTATATATAAACTCATTCTTCCTGGCTGTGTACTTTTGAAAAAATAGCATTAGCTATCTATGGTTTTAGAAATTCCTTTTATTTTTCAGAACAGCTAGGAAAAAACTACAAATAATAAAACAAAATAATCTGTAACAGAGACTCTTTTTTTAATAAAAAGGAAAAGCCCTCATTTCAGAGAGGTAAGATTGGTCAAGGATTTTAGGTAATGAGAAAGGGAATTTTTCTTACCAAACAGAAATGAGGGTTTTAGTGTTTTTAAGGGACCTCCAGAAAGTACTGGTGACTCCTCTTTGTTGTGTTGTCTTTTCTGAGACTCTCCGAATATGTTAGAAAGATCCAAGTAATTAATGATCTTCAGTGTCTCAGATGATAAGGATTATCACTAAACTTTCTTTTTCCCACCTATATTGCCAGCTTCTTTTAGAAAAAGTATGTGCATCTAGCGTTTAGAGGATCTTAAAGGAGTTGGAGAGATTTCTTCACAAATCTGGACAAATTTAACATATGAATACAAAGCTCTATGTAATAGTACTGGGATAAATGTATAACTAAAGTAAAGAAGAAAAAATTTCCCCACGTGTTCTGTAGGTCAGTGAAATGTTAATGAATGTTCAGGCTAGTATGTGGAAAGATTATATGGTTAGGTGAGTTAGGGAATGTTGTACCCAACTTAAACAGAAAGTTAATGAGGATTATACATAAAGAGGATTATAGATACCCAAACGCAATAGAATTTCTGCTTATTTGATCACACAATGTTTTTCATGGGGTAGGTCAGAGGACGAGATGCTCCTCATTTAGAGCACTAAGTAAATGTTTGAGTACATAAAACTAAAATGTTTTTTTGTTTTTTGTTTTTTGTTTTTTTTTTGTAATTTTATTTTATTTTATTTGAGAACATACTGTACAGAGGGGCTACAATTACATGGGCAGGATAATGCATACATTTCTTACCAAGCATTGCAGCCTCCTCCTTTGTTTAACCTTCACCTCCCTTCCCAGCCTCCCTCCTCCCCCCACCTAACTATACCCCACTCCCCCCCACCACACCGACTTTGTAAAGCTGGTTTTGACATGACATTTTGTACTTCTCATTGTTGCAACAGGTCCACCTGAATCCTTAAATCACTTGTTTGTCCCCATCTCCTCCACATGTTATACTGACATCAAATATAGTGAAAGCGGGGGTTACACTGTGGGGGAGGGACATACAAAGCAACAAAGAAATAATCTTATAAATGCGTTAGAAACACATGCATGAAAGAAACGAAAACATTAAAATGCATATTTAAGGGTTCATTTTCCTAACATCACATTATCTGACCTTTTCCGCTTGACTCATACCTATACTAGATATTGCAAATAAGGGAAACCATGGGACCTATGCTTCTTTGGGCCTGGCTTACTTCACTTAATATAATTTTTTCCAAACCTTTCCATTTCCTAACAAATGGGGAAATGTCATTCTTTCTGATGGAGGCATAGAATTCCATTGTGTATATATACCACATTTTCTTGATCCATTCATCTACTGAGGGGCATCAGGGTTGGTTCCATATCTTAGCTATGGTAAATAATGCTGCAATAAACATAGTTGTGCTGGTAGCTTTAGTGTGGTCTTGTTTGTAAACATTTGGGTAAATGCCCAAAAGTGGGATTGCTGGATCATAGGGGAGCTATATGTGAAGTCTTTTAAGGAACCTCCATACTGTTTTCCGAAGTGGTTGAACAAGTTTACATCCCCACCAACAATGAAGTAAGGTTCCTTTCTGTCCACATCCCCTCCAGCATCTGTTGTTGTTAGAGTTCTTGATTTTTGCTTTTCTAACTGGAGTGAGGTGATATCTCAACGTTGTTTTGATTTGCATTTCTTTTATGGCTAGGGATGTTGAACATTTCTTCATGTGTCTATTGGCCATCCTACTTTCTTCTTCAGAGAAGCTTCTCTTTAAGTCTTTCACCCACTTATTTATTGGGCAGTTGTTTCTTTGAGGATTTGTTGTTGGGTGGTTTAATTTTTTGAGTTCCAAGTATATTTGAGATATGAGACCCTTGTCCGTTGTATGGCTAGTAAAGATCTTCTCCCAATCGGAGGGCTTTCTATTGATCTTGCTAGCTATGTCATTTGCCCTGCAGAAGCTCTGCAACCGTATGCAATCCCATTTGTCCAACCTTTCTTTGATTTGTTGTGCTTCCGGGTCTCTATCCAGAAATTTCGGCCTGAGCCAAGGAGACCTAGGGTTTCTCCTATTCCATCCTGTAATGTTTTCAGAGTGTCTGCTTTGAGTTCAAGGTCTTTGATCCATTTGGAATTGATTCTGGTACAGGGTGATATATAAGGATCTAGCTTTTGTTTTGTACATGTAGTTAACCAATTTTGCCAGCACCATTTACTGAAGAGGCTGTCTTTCTTCCATTCTATTGTTTTAGCTGCCTTATCAAAGATTAGATGGCTATAGGTCTGTAGGTTCATTTATGGGTTTTCAATTCTATTCCATTGATCCTGAGGTCTGTTCTTATGCCAATACCAAGCTGTTTTGATTACTATGGCTTTATAGTAGAGTTTGAAATTTGGTATTGATATTCCTCCAGCACTGTTCTTTCCGTTGAGGAGCGTTTTTGCTATTCGGGGTCTTTTATTGTTCCATATGAATTTTTGGATTGCCTCTTCTATTTCCTTGAAGAATGAGGGTGGAATTTTGATAGGTATCGGGTTGAATTTGTAGATAGCCTTGGGAAGGATTGCCATTTTCACGATGTTAAACTTGCCAATCCAGGAGCATGGGAGGTTTTGCCATTTTTTAAGTTCTGTGTTGATTTCCCTTTTCAAGTTTTTAAAATTTTCATCATAGAGATCCTTCACTTCTTTGGTTAAGTTAATTCCTAGGTATTTTATTTTTTGTGGGGCTATTTAAAATGGAGTTGCTTTCCTAATTTCAGCCACACTTATCTCATTGTTGGCATACAGAAAAGCCATTGATTTTTGGGGGTAAATTTTATAACCTGCTACTTTGCCAAAGTTCTGAATCAGCTTGAGTAATTTGGGAGTGGAGTCTATGGGATTCTTTAAATACAAGATCATGTCATCTGCAAAGAGGGAGAGTTTTATTTCTTCTTTCCCTATTTGGATCCCCTTTATGTCTGCATCTTGTCTTATTACTGTAGCTAGGCATTCTAATACTAGATTGAAGAGAAGTGGAGAGAGTGGGCATCCTTGTCTTGTTCCTGAGTTAAGAGGAAATAGCTTTAGTTTTTCAACATTGAGTATAATGCTGGCTGTAGGTTAGTCATATACAGCCTTTATTGTATTGAGGAATGTTCCATGGATTCCTAATTTTTCCAAAACCTTCATCATAAAGTGGTGTTGGATCTTGTCAAATGCTTTTTCTGCATCTATTGAGATAACCATGTGGTTCTTATTCTTGCTCCTGTTGATGTGATGAATAATATTAATTGTTTTGGGTATATTGAACCAGCTTTGCATCCCCGAAATGAATCCTGTTTGATCATGGTGTATGATTTTTTGGATAAATTATTGAAGTCGATTGGCCAAAATTTTGTTGAGAAGTTTTGCATCAATGTTCATCAAAGAAATGGGTCTATAGTTCTCTTTCTTTGATGAGTCCCTGCCTTGTTTTGGGATGAGGGTTATGATGGCTTCATAGAATGTGTTCGGTAGTGAGCTTTCTCGTTCAATTTCATTGAAGAGTTGGGGGAGTATTGGTGTGAGCTCTGCTTTGAAAGCCTTGTAAAATTCCGCTGTAAAACCATCTGCTCCTGGACTTTTCTTAGCTGGGAGGTCTCTTATTGCTTTTTCTATTTCAATGCTTGATATGGGCCTGTTAAGCTGGTTTAACTCATCTTGGTTTAGTTTTGGCATGTCAATATTTGCTAGGAAAAGGTCCATTTCTGTCAAGTTCTCAAACTTATTAGCATAAAGTTTTGAGAAGTATTCACTTATAATGTTCTGAATCTTGGTTGTTTCCGTGGTGATGTTTCCATTCTCATCTCTGAGTTTATTAATTTGGGTATGTTCTCTCCTTTTTCTGATAAGGTTTGCTAAGTGTCTGTCAATTTTGTTAAGTTTTTCGAAGAACCAACTCTTTGTTTTGTTGATTCTTTCTATAGTTTTTTTGGATTCTAATTCATTTAATTCTGATTTAATTTTGATTATTTCTTTCCGTCTACTAGATTGGGGTTTATCTTGCTGCTCTTTTTCAAGAAGGTTTAGATGTGTCATTAAATTGTTAGTTTCAGATCTCTCCAATTTGTTGATGTAATAGCTCAGAGCTATAAACTTGCCTCTGAGTACTGCCTTTGCTGTGTCCCAGAGGAGCTGGTAATTTGTGTGTTCATTTTTGTTGAATAGCATGAATATTTGAATTTCCTGTCTAATCTCTTCCATGACCCACTGATGATTCAGCAGTGTGTTGTTCAGCCTCCATGTGATACTGGACTTTCGTGGTGGCTTTTGGTGTTGAGTTCTAATTTTATTCCCTTGTGGTCAGAGAGAATGCAAGGTATAACTTCAATGTTTCTGAATTTAGACAAGTTTGCTTTGTGGCCTAAAATGTGGTCTATTTTTAAAAAATATTCCAGGTGCTGCTGAAAAGAACGTGTATTCTGATGCTGCTGGGTGAAATGTTCGGTAAATGTCTGTTAAGTCTAGTTGATCTATGCAGCTGTTTAGATCTGCGGTTTCTCTGTTGAGTTCTTGCCGAGTTGATCTATCTAGTGGGGAGAGTGGTGTGTTAAAATCCCCAACAATTAATGTCTTTGGATCAATATGGGATTTGAGGGAAAGTAGTGTTTCTTTGATAAATTTGGGTGCTCCATTGTTTGGCGAATAGATATTCAGAATTCTAATATCCTCCTGAAGGAGAGATCCTTTAATTAGTATGTAGCGACCTTTTTTATCTGTTCTCACGAATTTTAATTGGAAGTCTATTTTATCTGATATTAGGATTGCAACTCCCGCCTGTTTATGAGGGCCGTTTGCTTGGTAGATTATGTTCCAGCCTTTAACATTGAAAATGTGTTTGTTTATATGGGCAAGATGTGACTCCTGCAGGCAGCAGATATAAGGGTCTTGTTTTTTAATCCAACCACACAGTCTATGTCGCTTAATTGGAGAGTTCAGTCCGTTAACGTTAAGAGATAGGACTGAGAGGTATTTGGGAGTTCCTGCCATGTTATCCACCTTCTTGGGGGCTGCGAAATCTGGGTTCTTCCTAAGGTTCTTGGATTCTCAGTTTTGGTGCAGTTCTTGGTCTTAGTTGCGGTCTTGTTGGTTTTCTAGGTGTAGGACATCTTAAAGAATCTTTTGTAGGGCTTGTTTGGTGGGGATGTATTGTTTCAATTTTTCTTTGCTATGGAAGGTTTTTATTTGGCCTTCAGTTATGAAGGAGAGTTTAGCTGGGTACAGTATTCATGGTTGATATTTGTTTGTTTTTAGGGCATGGCATACGTCATTCCAGGCTCTTCTTGCTTTGATTGTCTCTGCTGAGAAATCTGAGGTAATTCTAATTGCTTTCCCTTTATAGGTGATTAACCTTTTCTCCTTGACAGCTTTAAGGATATTTTCCTTGGTCTGGGTTGATCCTGTGTGGATTATAATGTGATGGTGGGATGTCCTATTCTGGTCTGGTCTATTTGGGGTTCTAAAAGCTTCTTGTATCTGAATAGGCCTATCTTTTTGTATGTTTGGGAAGTTCTCTCCTAGGATCCTGTTGAACAAATTTCCTAGACCATTAACTTCTGTTTCTAGGTGCTCCTCTACACCCATTATCCTTAGATTGGGCCTTCTGATGGTGTCTTCCAAGTGTTGGATAAACCTATCATATTTCTAGGACTTGTCTTGGATGGTTGTATGTTCTTTCTCTATAATATCTAGGCTGTCTTCAATCCCTGAGATTCGATCTTCTGCATGGTCTAACCTGCTGTCAAGACTCTCTACTTTGTTTTTTATCTCTTTTCCTTCTAATTGGTCAGCTTTGATGGCTTCAAGTTCTTTGTTTAAGCTCTGTTTTAGGTCTTGTATGAATTTCTTTACTTCCTTAATTTGGTGTTCAGTGTTTGTTCTCAAATCACTTAGTTGATTGGTTATGGTTTCTTTGGACTCCCATTCCTTCTGTTGGGTTCCATTCAGCATTCCCTTTGTGGTCTCCCTGACTTCCTTTAGCTCTTTGTTAATGGATTCCATGAATGCCTTTAGTGATCTTTGTGTATTCTCTACCTGGTCTCTCAATTCCTGAATTACTCTTTGATTAGCTTCCTCCCATTTGTGGGATTCTTGCAGTTCTCTTTCTTCCCGTTCGTGGGAATCCTGAAGTCCTCTTTGAGTGTTCTCTGCCTGCTCACGCCATTCCTCCCTTTCTCTTTGAGTATTCTCAAGTTGTTCACGCAAATGCTGTATCAGTTTTTGAGTAGCTTCCACACGCTTATGATATTCCTGTATAAACTTCTGGGATGCCTCCTCTCTCTCCCTATCACGTTCATACAGAGTCCTTTGTACATTGTCAAACTTCTCATTTATCATTTTTGCTAGTAGTGTTTGTAGAGCTATTTAGGAACTCTCCTCTGGATTATTCTTTATCTGTTCTAATCCCTGATTATCAAGCTTGGGAATTGAGATACCCGAATTTGCCATTTCTCTTGTTTTTTTCCGGCTTACTCTGCCCATTTGAGATGAAGATTGCACCAGTTTTGTGGTAGAACACTATCTTAAGGCAACCATCAACCAATGTTTGTGTTTGTACAGTCAATAGTCTACAGATACAATCTAGTTCAACAGATACATCTATTCAACATCAAACAACTATATGTTAAAGGACTTCAAACCGCAGAAAAGAATTTGGAAAACCCGAAATTATTAGGATTAGGGAGAGATGTGGGTAAAAAATAGGAATAGATTGGTGTGGGGAGGCACAGGGAGAGTTAAGTATGTCCTAATCACAATGCAGGAAATGGGTTGGGTAGGATGCAATTAGAGAGAGAGACAAAAAGAAGAGATGGAAAGGGGAATGGAAACAAACAGAAAAAAATAGAAACGTAAAAATTAATGTTATTATAGAAGTTAAAAGACCGTCTATTTAGAGAGGAATGTGAATATGTTCCGAGAAGGGGAGGGACATAGAGGAGATGTGAAAAACTTTAATGATGGGAAAGGGAGAAGAAAAGATCAGAAGTTCAGTAGAGCTAGACAAAAAACAAAAAGATAATTAAGAAAGAAAGAAAAAGAGAAAGAAGGCAAGAAAAGAAAGGAAAACGCTCATTCACATATTCCTAAAATAAAAATTATAAGATGAGAAAAAAAAGTTACTGGAAAACAATTATTTTTTCAGAAGAGGCAAAAATTAAAGATTAATAAAAGTTTTAGAAGGGAAAAAATTTATATATATATATATATATATATGTATATATATATATATATATATATGGTAACAAAAAACAAAAAACAAATAAAAAAAAGAAAAGAAGAAGAAGAAAAAAAAAGAAAAAAAAGAAGTCTTTTGATTTTTTTTTTTTGGGGGGGGAGGGCTGGGAAGAATCCTTTATCTCCCTTTTGTCTGTAACCAGTCTCTTGTTGGAGTCTCTGCTCAGCTTGAGGTCCTGTGGCTTGATTGGTTTCTTAAGTCGGTTGGTTGGAAGAGGCAGAAAAATGCTCTGCTTTAAACAAGATTTTGAGTTCCCCCTCCCAGGTTAGTTTTCTGGGAGGTTGATCTGCTTTGAGAATCACAAAAGAGGGGGATGTGGTGATGAGGCTAGGTTCTGGGTAGAGCTGAGGCCTTTCAACAGACAGTAGCTTTTCCCTGTGGCTATTTTGTGATAAAGCTCACAGCGCCCTTCCTGGAGCCATTCTCAGGTTTTCTGTTTTTCAATTGATTGTGGTATCTGCTAGAGGGAGGGGCAGCCTCTGGCTCTGGTTACCCAGTGAGGCAAGTCACTCCAATGGCTGGCGCCTGAGCTGGTTGACTTTTCCCTGGATGGAGCTGAGTCTGGCAGGTCACTTCGCCGTTCAGTTCTTGTGACCTGCTAAATGACTCGTTTTATTCCAAGGCCTGAGCTGGAGCTAGCAGCTCCTCCGAGCTTTGTCGGTATCCAAGATGGAGATCACCGGTGCTGGGGGGAAAGGGATGGCCTCCCTCCTCTGCTCCCTGAGAAGGACTGAGGACGTCGGGCTTGTACTCATGCCAAGTCTTGGATCCTGGGATGTCTCTGGTCTGCAAACATCCGGATGAAGATGTCCGATCCTTTTCGGTTCTTGTTGGTGTTGAGTAGAATCCGCTCATCCGCTGCGTCTGGGTCCTTCGTCCTGGACTCTCTGTGTCTCAGGTATGACCCCGCGGCGATGGTCGCCGCTGAGACCCTGCCGCCGCAGCGGCAGCTGATGTGTTTCTTTGGCTTCCCCTCTCTTGTCTAACTCTCTGTCCTGTGATGGCACACTTGGTGTGATTCTCTGGCTTAGGACTGTTCACTAGAACTCTAAAACTGCTTTCTATGCGAGAGCTTGTTCAGATTCCAGCTTCTCCTCCGCCATCTTCCCGGAACTCCTAAAACTAAAATGTTTCAAAATTAGAAATTAAGAGTTTTCAGGCATAAATTCTAGTTGAAACCAAATACAGTGGGATACTGCAAAGCCATTGAAATTCAGGTTATTTTTGAGACCTAAAAAATGAATATTCTTGGGCTGAGAAAGTGGCTTAGTGGTAGCGGGTTTGCCTTGAATGCCTGAGGCCCTGGGTTCTTTTCCTCATCACCACATAAGCAAAAAGAAAAAAGCTGGAAGTAGCACTGTGGCTTAAGTGGTAGAGTACTAGCCTTGAGATTTATAGCTGAGGGACAGTGCCCAGGCCCAGAGTTCAGGCCCCCCGACTGGATGCCCCCCAAATGAGTATTCTTGAGGGACTTACTGGCTCTGAATTGCTGCTGGTGGCTTCAGGATATATTGTATTCTGACTCTTCCCATCTCACTTAAACTAGACCGTACTTGCTTGGCACAGAGCATGAAGACTTCAAGCTGGTTGTTGAGTATTTATCAACGACTTCTAGAACCTTAGCAAAGATTATATGTGTCTTCTGAAGTTGCACATGACATTGTAATCACTAATATTATTTACATGATGAAGTTAATCATAGAACTAATTTTATTGCCATATACGAGTTACTCTGACTTACTCTGCTAATTCATAGTTTAATTCAAAAGAAAGTGTATATTTTTGTTAGATTAACAATATGTGACAAATTTTAATTTAGAATTTCAAAGGCTAATAGAGTCTTATTATTAAGATCCATAGCAGTTAAAAGCTACTTATTATTGTATTTTTCAAAATAGTATTTTGACATATATAATGGACTTTTAGATAAGGCAAAAAACACAGAAAACAGGTTTTCTAACACACACACACACACACACACACACGGATGGACGCTTTACCTATTTATGCAAATCCAATTCAGTAAGTTTCAACAGTGACTTACTTTTATTTTTAATGCTGGATTACGGAATTTGAATTTTGCGAAATTTGATCAGGCTGAAATGACTAAATTTTGTAGAGGTAAATGTTATATTCTCCACTTAGAACTGTTAACTATCTCACTCACTCTGGAGCAGAATAATTTTACTTAGCACCGAGTATCAAAAATATCCTTTGCTTATCCATTGAGTAAATGTGCACTCAATTTACAAAAATGAATCTAATAGGTGAAAGGGATGGCATCAGGTTCAACCCAACAATAGCTTTTAATGAAGAAATATAAGGCTGTCTCAGAATATTCAGAAGAATGAAACCAAGATAGGAAGGAATTTCCAATTGTGCTATAGGAAAAGAAGCTAAAATTTTATGTTTTCTGAAACTTTAGGAAAACAAAGTTATGGAACACTATATCTGCTTTTAGGTATATAGCTTCAAATGGTAAGGTTCAATCGGTAGGTAGAAGCTCTCAGGGAATAGATTATATAGCTCTTTCCAAATAGTCTGACACAAGAAAATTTAGGAAGTAATTAGGTTGGCAAAAGATTGGAGACTTCCCTGATATTATTGCTTCCATAGTGTATAGTTTGATTTTAGGAAAATGTATTGAACATCTATAACATCTCTTCTAAATTTATTATTATAGGCTCTTAAGGCTAGAATTAGGTGAATTAACTAATAGTTAATTACGTGACAATCAAAGGACAAGGGAAAATTTTGGAAAGAACTTCGAAATAGTACTGAGGAGAAATGAAACAAAAATATCATTAAGACGACTTTTTTTTTTTTTTTTCGGTCGTGGGGCTTGAACTCTGGGCCTGGGAGCTGTCCCTCAGCTCTTCAGCTCAAGGCGAGCGCTCTACCACTTGAGCTACAGCGCCACTTCCGGTTTTCTGGTGGTTTATTGGAGATAGGAGTCTCATGGTCTCTCCTGCCCGGGCTGGCTTTGAACCGTGATCCTCAGATCTCAGCCTCCTGCGTAGCTAGGATTACAGGCGTGAGCCACCAGCGCCCGGCATTAAGACGAGTTTTAAGAGTTTTCTTGAGCATGATTTGACTTTGCTGTGGAAATTTCTTGAGAGCTATTTGCTTAGTTTATGGATATCCACCAGTGTGCAGCCATGGGTAAGGTTTTGAGGATAGTTGTGTTTTAACTGGGATACATGAAGAAAAATCTTAACTATAGGACTGTTAACACCATCTCTCATTTGTGTAGGCATCCTATGTGCCTTCTATATATAACACCTAGGATATTATGGTAATGAAATAATTCAATGAGACTGTAAGCATTTGTTGTATGCCAGAAAAGTTCTACACTGAAATTGGCTTTGTCTTCTAGAGTAGTGTAGACAATAGTTTCCACTCATAAGTTTTTTTTTTTGGGGGGGGGTTCTGGATGTGGGCCTGAACTCTGGGCCTGGCTGCTGTCCCTCAGGTCTTCAGCTCAAGGCTAGCACTCTACTACTTGAGCCACAGTGCCATTTCTGGCTTTTTTCTTTTTGCTTATGTGGTGCTGAGGAATTGAACCCAGGGCCTCATGTATGCAAGGCAAGTGCTCTACCACGGAGCCATCTTCCCAGCCCCTTCACTCATAATATCTTTGAGGTTGATTTTTAATTCAAGTTTCATTAATCAGTCATTCTAAAAGGAAGGATTTTCTTTCTTAAATTGAGATATGTCACAGTGCTCTAATTTACTTGTTTTTTTATTAACTTGTGAAGAGGGCAAACAAATGCTTCAATATTAGTTTCAATAGTTCAACATTTATTAAACTGGTTGCTTTAATTTACATTCATTAATAGCAAATACTTTTATTGCAAACTATGCATTTTCTAATTATGAATCTGAGGTTAATATGATACTTAGTATATAGGTTGGGTTTTTAAAATTTATTAACTGCTTAATTCATCCCTATTTTCTGGCTAATGTACAGTTGTCTTTCAAAGGGTTTAGAAACAGAGGGAAGCTGTGACTGCTTTCTATGGAGGGACAGTAGTCACTCACCTACTTAGAACTTTGAATAGAACTGGTTTCTATTGGGGTTGGAACAGTGTTGGCCTTTGATGCTGACGTTACTGTGGCCTTTGGAGATCATGTTAAGTGAGGTAAGGCAAGCACAAAAAAGCAAATACTGCATAATTTCACTCATGCTAGGACTTAAATTCTCAAAAATTGAAAATAGAACAGTTATTTTATAAGAGATAGATGTTAGGAATGGGAATGGAGAGATGGCCAGTATGTACAGAGTTATAATTCAGTAGAAGTAACTTGTATTTATGGCAGAGTGACTACGAAAATATATAATGCATGTTTCCAAAAGAGCAATGAGAGGAGTTTGAATGCTTTAACAGAAAGAAAGCATAACTATTTGAGGAGATAGAGGTACTCTCATTGTTGGCATACAGAAAAGCCACTGACTTTTGAGGGTTAATTTTATATACCTTGCTACTTTGCCAAAGTTTCAGATCAGCTCAAATAACTTGGGGGTGGAGTCTAGGGGATTCTTTCAATACAAGATCATGTCATCTACTAAGAGGGAGAGTTTTACTTCATCTTTCCCCATTTGGATCTTCTTAAAGATTGCATCTTGTTTTATTGCTGTAGCTAGGCAATCTAATACTAGAAGGAGTGGAGAGATGGACAGTCTGTCTTGTTCCTGAAATTAGAGGAAATGGCTTTAGCTTTTTGCCATTAAGTATAATGCTAGTTATAATATAAGTTGTAATGTAAGTTTGTCATACACAGCTTTTCTTATATTGAGGAATGTTCATTCTATGGATTCCTAGTTTCTGCATAGCTTTCATCATAAAGTGGTGTTAGATCTTGTCAAATCTTTTTTCTGCATGTATTGAGATTACCATTTGATTCTTGTCCTTGCTCCTGTTGATGTGATGCATTACATTTATTGATTTGCATATATTAAACCAGCTTTGCATCCATGGAATGAATCCTGTTTGATCATAGTGTTTGATTTTTTTGATGAATTGTTGAAGTTGATTGGCGAGGATTTTGTAGTTTTGCACTGATGGTCAACTGAGAAATGGGTCTAGAGTTCTGTTTCTTTGATGATTCCCTGTCTGTTTTGAGGATGACAGTTTTGGAGGCTTCCTAGAATGAGATTGGTAGTGCACTTTCATTTTCATTGAAGAGTTGGGGGAGTATCAATTGAGATCTGCTTCAAAGGCCTTGTAGAATTCAGCTGTGAATCCATCTGGTCCTGGGATTTTCTCTTTCTCTTCAGTTTTGAATTTATTTATTTTAACCTCCCGCAGCATGGAGAGTTGCTGCTGCCATGCTGCAGAGGGGTGGGGACTCTTCTGGCTGTTTACTCTGTGAAGAAAGTTGCCCTGCCTTGGGTGATCCTTCCCCCGTCTGGAAAGGTCAACTTTCCTCAGGATGGAGCTGAGTCCCACTGGTTGGGTTGCTTTGACCTGTTGAAGAATGGCTCAGCAGTGTCTAATTCTAAGGCCTGAGGTATCTACTGGCTGCCCTGGCCCGGTCTTTGCCAGTATGAAAGATGACATACATCTGGAGTGATAGGGGAAGAGCTACCTTCCAAATGCTGTTCTGTGAGAAGGAGTGGGAATGTCTTTTTGGGTATTCACACCTTCCCTTGGTTTTTCAGGCCATCTGTGATCTGCGTCCATCTGTGGTCAGCAGGATGAAGATTTTTGCTCCTTGTCAGTTCACACTGGTGGTGAGTAGAAGATGCTTGCACTCCGTTTCTGGCACCTTTTTCTCAGGCTTGGTCTACTGCTATGTTGGCAGCCACAGCCACTGCCACCTCGGTCACTGGTGTATGCTCAAATCTGTCTCCTGAAACAGGCTGCCTGAATTTTTCCTCTCTGACCAAACTCTCTGTACTATGATGGTTCACTTGGGTGACTCTTCAGCCTTGGATTTTTCACTGGAACACTAAAACTGGTTTCTTCATGAGATCTCAGTTAGCTCCCAGCTGCTCCTCTGCAATCTTTGAAGTCTAAAAATTTTGTTTTGAATAAAAAATTCAGGAGAAAGACTCAGGGAAGATGGCGGAGGAGAAGCTGGAATCTGAACAAGCTCTCGCATAGAAAGCAATTTTAGAGTTCTAGTGAACAGTCCTAAGCCAGAGAATCACACCAAGTGTGCCATCACAGGACAGAGAGTTAGACAAGAGAGGGGAAACCAAGGAAACATATCCCCTGCCGCTAAGGCGGCAGGGTCGCAGCGGCGACCACCGCCGCGGGGTCATACCTGAGACACAGAGAGTCCGGGACGAAGGAGCCAGACGCAGCAGATGAGCGGATTCTACTCAACACCAACAAGAACCAACAAGGAGCGGAAAACTTCATCCTGCTGTTTGCAGACCAGAGACGACCCAGGATCCAAGACTCGGCGTGAGTACAAGCCCGACATCCTCACTCCTTCTCAGGAAGCAGAGGAGGGAAGGCTACCCCTCCCCCCCCCAGCACCAGTGATCTCCATCTTGGATACCGACAAAGCTCAGAGGAGCTGCTAGCTCCAGCTCAGGCCTTGGAATAAAACGAGTCATTTAGCAGGTCACAAGAACTTAAAGGCGAAGTGACCTGCCAGACTCAGCACCATCCAGGGAAAAGTCACCCAGCTCAGGCGCCAGCCATAGGAGTGCCTTGCCTCACTGGGTAACCAGAGCCAGAGGCTGCCCCTCCCTCTAGCAGCCACCACAATCAATTGAAAAACAGAAACCCTGAGAATGGCTCCAGGCTGGGCGCTGTGAGCTTTATCACAAAATAGCCCCAGGGAAAAGCTACTGTTTGTTGAAAGGCCTCAACTCTACCCAGAACCTAGGCCCATCACCACATCCCCCTCTTTTGTAACTCTCAAAGCAGATCACCCTCCCAGAAAACTAACCTGGGAGGGGGATCTCAAAATCTTGGGTAAAGCAGAGCATTTTTCTGCCTCTTCCAACCAACCGACTTAAGAAACCAATCAAGCCACAGGACCTCAAGCTGACCAGAGACTCCAACAAGAGACTGGTTAGAGACAAAAGGGAGATACAGTATTCTTCCCACTCCTCCCCCTCCCCCCAAAAAAATCAAAAGACTTTTTTTTCTTTTTTTTTCTTCTTCTTCTTTTCTTTTTTTTGCTTGTTTTTTGATTTTTGCTACCTTATATATATATTTTTTCCCTTCTAAAACTTTTATTAATCTTTAATTTTTGCCTCTTCTGAAAAAATAATTGTTTTCCAGTAACTTTTTTTTTTCTCATCTTATAATTTTTATTTTAGGAATATGTGAATGAGCGTTTTCCTTTCTTTTCTTGTCTTCTTTCTCTTTTTTTTTCTTTCTTAATTATCTTTTTGTTTTTTGTCTAGCTCTACTGAACTTCTGATCTTTTCTTCTCCCTTTCCCATCCTTAAAGCTTTTGACATCTCCTCTATGTCCCTCCCCTTCTCGGAACATATTCACATTCCTCTCTAAATAGACGGTCTTTTAACTTCTATAATAACATTAATTTTTACGTTTCTATTTTTTCTGGTCTCTCTATCTCTCTACTTGCATCCTACCCAACCCATTTCCTGCATTGTGATTAGGACATAGTTAACTCTCCCTGTGCCTCCCCACACCAATCTATTCCTATTTTTTACCCACATCTCTCCCTAATCCTAATAATTTCTTGTTTTCCAAATTCTTTTCTGCGGTTCGAAGTACTTTAAAATATAGTTGTTTGATGTTGAATAGATGTATCTGTTGAACTAGATTGTATCTGTAGACTATTGACTGTACAAACGCAAACTTTGGTTGATGGTTGCCTTAAGATAGTGTTCTAGCATAAAACTGGTGCAATCTTCATCTCAAATGGGCCGAGTAAGCCGGAAAAACACAAGAAAAATGGCAAATTCGGGTATCTCAAATCCCAATCTTGATAATCAGGGGTCAGAACAGATAAAGAATAATCCAGAGGAGAGTTCCCAAATAGCTCTACAAACACTAATAGCAAACATGATTAATGAGAAGTTTGACAATGTACAAAGGACTCTGTATGAGCGTGATAGGGAGAGAGAGGAGGCATCCCAGAAGTTTATACAGGAATATCATAAGCTTGAGGAAGCTACTCAAAAACTGATACAGCATTTGCGTGAACAACTTGAGAATGCTCAAAGAGAAAGGGAGGAATGGCATGAGCAGGCAGAGAACACTCAAAGAGAACTGCAGGATTCCCAGGAACGGGAAGAAAGAGAACTGCAAGAATCCCACAGACGGGAAAAAGCTAATCAAAGAGTAATTCAGGAATTGAGAGACCAGGTAGAGAATACACAAAGATCACTAAAGGCATTCATGGAATCCATTAACAAAGAGCTGAAGGAAGTCAGGGAGACCACAAAGGGAATGCTGAATGGAACCCAACAGAAGGAATGGGAGTCCAAAGAAACCATAACCAATCAACTAAGTGATTTGAGAACAAACACTGAACACCAAATTAAGGAAGTAAAGAAATTCATACAAGACCTAAAACAGAGCTTCAACAAAGAAATTGAAGCCATCAAAGCTGACCAATTAGAAGGAAAAGAGATAAAAAACAAAGTAGAGAGTCTTGACAGCAGGTTAGACCATGCAGAAGATCGAATCTCAGGGATTGAAGACAGCCTAGATATTATAGAGAAAGAACATACAACCATCCAAGACAAGTCCAAGAAATATGATAGGTCTATCCAACACCTGGAAGACACCATCAGAAGGCCCAATCTAAGGATAATGGGTGTAGAGGAGCACCTAGAAACAGAAGTTAATGGTCTAGGAAATTTGTTTAACAGGATCCTAGCAGAGAACTTCCCAAACATACAAAAAGATAGGCCTATTCAGATACAAGAAGCTTTTAGAACCCCAAATAGACCAGACCAGTATAGGACATCCCACCATCACATTATAATCCACACAGGATCAACCCAGACCAAGGAAAAGATCCTTAAAGCTGTCAGGGAGAAAAGGGTAATCACCTACAAAGGGAAACCAATTAGAATTACCTCAGATTTCTCAGCAGAGACAATCAAAGCAAGAAGAGCCTGGAATGACGTATGCCTGCCCATGTAATTGTAGCCCCTCTGTACAGTATGTTCTCAAATAAAATAAAATAATATTTAAAAAAAAATTCAGGAGAAGAGGATATAGATGTATGTATATATGTATATATTTATGTATATATGTGTGTATGTATGTATACACGTTTATATACATACACATGCATGTGCACATATACATGTATGTGTGTATTTACACACATGTATGTATATATGTATATATACGTGTGTATACATTATATATATATATAAATATACATATATATATATATATATATATATATATATATATATATATATCGCAATCCCCTTCTGAGTATATAGTGAAAGAATCAAGATATGGGAATTTCGTTTTCTTCTTCCTTCTGTTATATAATATAGTAGCTTTCAGGTCTCTTACAGTTCAGAAGACTCTCAATAAGTGTGAGAACATCTAAAGATAAAAATTACTAGAATGAAAACAACTGGTTGTTCAATGTGTGTGCGGGTATGTGTGTGTACTTGTGCACATAGTGGCGTGTATCATGCATTAAGCATGTTAGAAAGTACAGTCAAAGCTGGTGCTTTGACAGCAAGTCATGTGACCTCTGAAATAACAGTCCTTCTGTGTTCATTCACCTGTTAAACTTCCTTCTCTTTTGTTTAGGAATAAGCACCTGGCTAGATTAGTTTAGGATTTTCCATGTCACCTAGCTCTTTCATTTGCATCACTGGCTAAATGTCACCCTGAGCTGTGAAAACCTGCCTGTGTTGCATTATATTCTGTATCTTTTTATTCCACATACCTACTTTTTAAGTAGTTAGTAAATTTCAGGTACTACTGATTTATTCTGTCCAGCCAGAGATGAAAGGTTTAAACTCAGGAATCCTTGTGAAATAGATGGTAATTCAAAAGCAGTTTTAAATCTTTTATACAAAGCTAAAATATTAAGCCATTACTAGAATAACATAAAAGAGATACAGGTACCTCCCCAAACTCTAGTAAATAGCTTTTTCACTGTCTTATGATATAGGCTACTCTGAGTTCCTGTGTGTATTCTGTGCTGACCTGGTTTAGATAGGTAAATATATAATTGGTCTTCTTATTACTGTGATTTTTTTTCAGCCAATTAGGATGAAGAGATACTGATCCAATAAGTTTATCCTAACCTGTCTAATCTCCAGCTAACAAAGATATATCTTGATGGAAACGCTTTCCTCTCTTCTTGTCAAGTTCTCGCTTTGCATTTTCTATAAACCAATACAATCAACCCTATATCACTTAGTTCCTGTTTCTTCTCTTAATCTTCCTTCCTATCATCATTTAGTTACCTCCTTTTTAATTCCTAGTTTACAGATTAACATTTACTGAATATTACTTCTTTCTGTGAATCTTTGGATCCTTGAAAGTGAAGGAATCTCTGTTACACATTTCTCAAATAATCTTGTATTTTTAGAGCATATAGCACAATGGAAAATTGTCTACTATTTTTCTTTTTATAATTTAAAATGTTTTATTTTTAGTATCTTTATACATTTATGAATAATGTAAATGTAAGGAAATGAAAATGTAATCCAAAGTGGTCTAAAGCTTGTACCTAGTTTGAACAAGTTTCAACAAGTTATGAAATACACACAAACAAACACACACACACAAACACACACACACAGACACACACATATACTGTGGTACTGCAGAGTCTTGTGTGTTAGGCAAGGATTACCACTGTGCTATGGTTCCACCTTAACATCAACTTATTATTTCATTATCATTATTATTATTATCATTTATATTTTTATTTTTATTATTATCCAACTTTATTCTTCAAGATAAACTATCCCAGGTCCACAAGTACATTTGAATCCTAGTTAGCACAGATTCCTCATAACAATCCCTTTTTTATTGTGAAAATACTGTACTGAAGGGTTTCAATTACATGGGGAAAATAATGAGTACATTTCTTATTAAGCATTGTAGCCTCCTCCTTTGTTTCCCCTTCCCATCCCTTCCCATTCTTCCCTCCAACCTCCTCCCACCCCTCACCCAATCCTACCCCCCCCCACCAAAGTTGTAAAGTTCGTTTTTGACATAACAACTTGTATATCTCATTGTTGCAATGGATCCACTTGTATACCTATTTAAATGATTTGTTTTTTCCCTTCCCCTCCACAAATTATACCGACATCAAGTACAGTGAAAGCAGGGGTTATACCATGGGGGAGGGACATACAAAGCAACAAAGAAATAATCTTATAAATGTGTTGGAAACAATCACCTGAAAGAATTTCAATTGATATCTTAGGGTTTATTTCTCTAACATCAACTTATCTGACCTTTTCTGCTTTACTCAGACATATACTAGATATTGAAAATAAGGGAAACCATGGGACCTATGTTTCTTTGGGCCTGGCTTACTTCACTTCATATAATTGTTTCCAAGTCTTTCCATTTCCTAACAAATGGGGTAATGACATTCTTTCTGATGGAGGCATAGAATTCCATTTGTGTATATACCACATTTTCTTGATCCATTCATCAACTGAGGGGCATCTGGGTTGGTTCCATATCTTAGCTATGGTAAATAATGCTGCAATAAACATAGTTGTGCTGGTAACTTTAGTGTGGTCTTGTTTGTGAGCATTTGGGTAAATGCCCAAGAGTGGGATTGCTGGGTCATAGTGGAGCTCTATATGTGGAGTCTTTTGAGGAACCTCCATACTGCTTTCCAAAGTGGTTGAACAAGTTTACACTCCACCAACAATGCAGTAGGTTTCCCTTCTGTCCACATCCCCACCAGCATCTGTTGATATTAGAGTTCTTGATTATAGCCATTCTAACTGGGGTGAGGTGCTATCTCAATGTTGTTTTGATTTGCATTTCTTTTATGGCTAGGGACGTTGAGCATTTCTTCATGTGTATATTGGCCATCCTTTTTTCCTCTTTAGAGAAGTTTCTCTTTAAGTCTTTAGCCTGCTTATTTATCTCATTTCTCATTGTCCATTCCTTAGGAGGCTGCCAAGCCCTAGGGGATCCATCCCCACCATCCCACCTCACAGAAGTTCCCCAGAGCCTAGCCACCAGAACTTGCAGCTGGGCTGCTGCTGCCTGTGCCACTGGCCTGCTGCCTACTTCCTCCCCTCACCAGCCTCTGCCAGGGCCTCACCTCCCTTCCCACTGCCCCATCCCCTTCCCCAGGGTGGCCACCCCAGTGGCCTTCTCTTCCCTCCCCACCACCCCCAGTTCCAATGCCAGCATGGGTACTGCTCTGGTGAAGACAACTCCATGGCCCAGGCAGCATCAAAATGGCCACAGTGTGCCGCCGGCTGAGAGATGGAGACAGCATAGGTCTCTCTGACCAGTGGCTTTCCCTTCACTTACTCATATATACATTTCATTGTATTAATTTAGTGCTTAATTTTTGGATCTTATTAGTATCATCTCATTAAGCATTTGTAGGATAGCTGGTAGAAATATAGCCCCCAAATTCAGATCCTCTTATTCAATTCTTTTGAGATTCAAAGATATTTTATGTAATAATAATAGTGAACTCTCATTTCCATAGCATAGTGCTGTTCAGAAAATAATTGCTTATGTATCTGTTATCAATTATTTACAACACTTGAAAAATTTAAAAGTTCAACTACTACAGGAAGATCCTTGATTCATGTTGAGTGGATGTTTGTGAGTAGGTTGAGCTGTTGCATACATTCGTGTGTGGGGGGGTGGGGGGGTGGGGGGGTAGGGGAGTGTACATGTATATTGAAATCATGAATACAGTCAGCTGTTTCTTGAAGATTTGTTGTTGGGGGACAATCCCCCTTTTTTAAATCTTTACTTGTTGAAGAAATCTGTGAAATGTTGGTAGAATTTTCAACATTCTAAAATAGGCTGATTATATTTTTGATTATAATCGAAATATGGTGATTATAATTTTTCCTATATTGTAATATGCTGTATATAATATGGTTATGTCAGTGGGTTTTACAAAGTCAAAATTGAGATATTCACAGAAGTAGTTAAGTAGTATAATGAACTTCATCTCTTAGCTAACTTGAGGGCTTAACTCTTCTTTTTTTTAAGGATTTAACTCTTGGCTAACCTTCCTCTCTACCCAATCACTTCCCTTCACCTGGTTTCTGCTATGTACAAATTACTCAAATCCTAGCACCTTAAAACAACTATTTGCTCATAACTTTATAAATCAGAAATTCAAGACAGGTATGGTTTTTTACTTTGGTGAGTTTCTATACAATGGCTATCAGATACTTTCTGGGCTACATATCTGAAAGCTTTCTCAGCGTAGATGTACATAATGGTACATTTGAGGTTATGGGTCACTATTGCTGGCTGATACACAGTTTGTGATGGCTGAAGGCCCTATGTTTAATCATCTAAAGACTTATTTACTCACAGTGTAGTATCTGAGCTGAACTAGATAGAGATCATGCTTTTATCTAAACTATTGCTATAGGGGCCCTCCAGCCTGAGGTGGGAAACAACTAATGCCTTTTATTTGCTGTTCCTTTTAGTATAAGGTCTCAATTGATTTCTACTTTCTCAGCTTTTTGTGCACCTGGGACCATAGGCACACCCCTACCATGTTAGGCTCAATCCAGTTTTGTGGTGTGTGTGTGCGTGCATGCGTGTGTGTGTGTGTGTGTGTGTGTGTGTGTGTGTGTGTGTGTGTTTGTGTATGTGTTGGTATTAGAGATTAATCTCAGGCCTTGGGCAGTCCCTCAACTATTTTGCTCAAGACTAGTGCTCTACCACTTGAATCACAGCTCTACATCCAGCTATTGTGGGTTAATTGGAGGTAAGGTTCTTACAGAATGGGCTGGTTTAGAATCTTGATCCTTAGATTTTAGTCTCCTAAGTAGCTAAGATTACAAGTTTGAACTACTGGTGCCTGGTTCCCTTTGGCGTGTGTATGGGGGGATTGGTGGGAGGGGGGGCAGGGTGGGGTTGGGGCAGGGGAGTGGGAGGGCCGGGATGGTAAGGGGAAACAAAGGAGGAGGCAACAATGCTTGATAAGAAATGTACTCCTTAACTTTACCTTGCTCATGTAATTGTAACCCCTCTGTACAGTATTTTCACTAAGAACCTTATTAATAAATTTCTTTTTAATAATTCTATAACGTGATCTTATGTTCAGTGTAGCCAATCCCCATTTGCACATAGGCAAATAGACAGCTGTCTATTGGTTCCTCCATAGTACAGCATTTAATACATGGCTTATCCTTCATGGCTGTAAGCACATTCCACTGATCAGGAACCACAGTCTTTACCTTATTTCTTAACACACTTTTCCCGTGATCTGTTTTGTCCTCTCTCCTTAAAGGAAACTGGCAGTTCTTTTTCTGGCAAAAGTTGTGCCCATGCTCCTGATTCATGGCTTCTCTATCCTCTGGGGAATAGGCAAAACTGAGTTCACCTTAGTGAAGCCTGTATAGTGAAGCACACCGAAGAAAAGATTTCTTACTTACTATAACTGAGAAGAAATGTTTTGTGTTGGACTTTGTGTAGCGGTCCTCCCCCTATGCAAGCATCATGAGAAAAGGTATTTCTTTTTTTGGTACTAAAGTTTTATTGTTTTGAATATGATTGCTGTAAAAGATGCAGGAAGGATAGTCCTTCCTCCTTCAAATACTGCTTGCTCAGCGTCTACACATTCCCTGGGTGTAAAGTTGTTCAGTGTTGGGTATAACTGAAAAAAAAAAAAAGATATTTCTGATCTTAAGCTATCACATTGGACTACTCAAGTTTCTTTCTTTTTTGTTGTTGTTGGTTGTGGGGCCTGAACTCGGCCTGGGTGCTGTCCCTCAGCTCTTCAGCTTATGGCTAGCGACTTGAGCCACAGCACCACTTCCAGCTTTTTTCTGCTTATGTGGTGCTGATGAATCGAACCCAGGGACTCATGCTTTTAAGGCAAGCACTCTACCACTGAGTCAACTTCCCAGACCTATTCAATTTACTTGATAACACTACTGGAAAACTATAGAAGGTATCTATGAACATTCCATTCCTTTATGAGTCACCTAACCCATTAGGTTTTCTGTAATTGGTCATAGCATTCTTCAGAGCAAGAACGAAAATGTGATACTTAACTGTGCCTACCCATAAGAGGTTGCTATTGGGAAGTTTCTTGGGTCCCCTATGCTCCTGTTTGGTCTTCTGGGAACATTTTTTCACCAACTTGTTCTTAGACTGTGGATCTGAATAGGTGAGTACCTTCTTTCCTTTCCTTGCTGTGTAACACTGTCAGTCATATGGTTTGTGTGATAATTGTCTTGTACCTCTTAATTCTTTTATTTATTACCATTATGGGGGCATGAACTAAGGATTGGAATGGTATCCCCGAGGTTGTTTGTGTGTGTGTATGTGATGGCTAGTTGTCTACCACATGAGGCTCTTGAGTAGCTAGGACAATAGGCATGAGCTACAAGCATAGTGTCTCTTTTCCATACAAAACTTTACAGTTCACAAGACTAGAAATAACCTTTGTCTTGCTCATCATTGTATCTTCAGCCCTTAGCAGAGGCTATGTACATAAAACTGCCTAAAATAATTTCTTAATTGAATTGTGAATGAATAGCCCTCAATTAGTGGTAGCTTATTTGTTTATTATTTTGACACGAATATTGTTCACTATATCAATACTCAAGTATAGAATAGTTAAAGAGTGTCTCAGGATATGAGTATAGCAAAGGAACTTCTAAGTTGAGTTATTCAAAAGAAGTCTGGATTTGAGGTGATTACACAAAGAGTAATACAGTATACAGAAGGGCCAGATAACAGCAAAGCAACAATTTAATGACTTCTAATATATGCACCAGTCATATGTTAAGAAATTTTGATGAAGAATAATCATCCAATCTTTGATTTAAAGGCAATTGATTTATTTTTTATTAATAAGTTATTTTTTTACTATGAAAATACCATACAGAGGGGTTACAATTACATGAACAAGGTGATGAGTACATTTCTCATCAAGCATTTACCTCAAGACTCAATTTGTTTTTCTTTCTTGCTATTGTTTCTAACATATTTATAAGATGATTGATTTCTAAGCTTAGTCTGCTAGTTATAATTTTTAAAGCTCCAGATACCATTTCAGTTATATATTAATTTTCCTTGAAGAACTTTCTACTTGACCTCATTGTTTTTCATATCCAGCATGGCTTTATAATTAAACTTTATTTGGGGCCTATTGGCTTTATGCCTTATAAACTTGAAGCACTTTTTATATATCTATGTGAACTTCAAGAGAGATTTCATTTTTTCCCCCTCACAGAACTCTGGTGCCTAGACAAATCATGCTAAACAACTTGAAATACATTTTTATCATCTAAACTTTTCGACATCATAACAAACCTGGTGAATTTTCCAAGTTCTTAGTAACCAACAATTTGACTCTTATTGGCTTCCAATCAATTAGTTTGATTTGTGGATTATAGAGTCATACTAGATATATGTTAAAAATGTCAGTTTGTAAAGCTTTATGTCCAACTAAAATGACTAGAGATTTAAAAATCATTCTAGAAAACCAAGTACAAGGATTATGTAATGTAAAAACAACGTAAAACATTTGTAACAAAGGAAATATGATTTAACTGCATCAAAAATTATTTAACAGTATAGAAAAAAACAGAAGTACGCAAAAAAAGTGACTCCTAAATCAGTTATTCTTATTTTAAAGGGGATTTAATTGGGGTTGGAAGCTTGGCTCAGTTGGTAGAGCCAATGAGCGAAAGCAGAAGGATACTGAGTTAGAGTTCCGGTCTCGGACATAAAATTGAAATAAATCAAAGGGCTTTGACAACTTAGACAAACTCACCATATAAACAATCACTAGATGTTTTTTTAGGGTATCAATTTAATACCAATATAAAAAGACTGGGTATTGTGTGGCAAAGTTGTTTGATTTGCTTAACATAGAACAACAACAGATTTTGAACTTTCAGTAGATATGTTTTTCTATGCCTTCAATTTTGATGTCTGTATTTAGAAGGGCTCTTTACTAGGTCTTTTTACAAGACTTTCAGGATGAAGTGAGTGTAGTCGTTCAAGAAACAAAAGCAAAAGTGGCTCATTTTCTAATGGTTTTGGGAAAAAATACAAAACTCGCAACAAAATCATGTACAACTCCTTCACTGGAGGAGAATCAAGATAATTCATAAATATTTATGCTCTATTTAATTCAGACTGAAAAATTTAATACTACCTAGAAAGATTTGTAGTTTAAATTAAAAGTCTGATTTCCCTTTTTCTTTTTCTTTGCCCTAAGAATGAGCTGAGCAATAAATGTATGGAAGTTTTTGTAAAAAAAAAAATAGAAATAAGTTTGTATTTTTATGGGTCTGACTTTTCCATATGCAGTGCAAAAGACATCAGTAGACTTCTAAGACCCCCAGCTTAGGAAAAAATGTGATCTATAACAATCCCATCCAGACAAGTCAGTTGATATTCTTTCTCCTCTATAGAAGGTTCTGTATACGAACTTCTGAAAGAGAGTATATAGCCTGGTCAGATCTTTCACGACTAAATATAAGGCAAGGTACTCAGAAAAAACAACTTTTTCCTTCTATTTCATTTCTTTATCATTTCTACCACAGATGGCTCCCTCATCTATTTATGATCTTGCTACTGGGATAATAAATAAGAATACAAAAGTGAAACATTTGTTTATTTGAATTTCTTTTCTGTATTTTTAAAAATATTTTTTGCTCTCTGAAAGCTCATCTGGATTAGATGTATATAATGGTGCAGTTTTAGTACTGGTCATGGATGCTAGGTCCTACATGCTGTGATAACTCAGGCCAAATCTTCACAGATCTAAAGGCTTGACTACTCTCATGTGTGGTCCTTGGGCTGGAACAATTAAAGACAAGGACTGCTACCTGAACGGCCTCCATAAAGCCTCTTTACCCTACCAGTAGGGGAGCTACTAATGCTTTTTTGTTTGCTATTTGTCTATCTTATATTATGTTTGGGTAGGCTTATGTTCCTGGGTTCGAGTAATTCTTTCTGCCTCTAATTTTTTAGTAGCCTAGAAAACAGACACACCCTACCATGCCATGCCCCATTCAATTATGACACATCCATCACTTTTTTAAGTATCTAGGGATCAATGTGGCAAACCCCATTCTGATAGTTGGCCACAAGAGAGACTACTTACCGGTTCTATATATCCATATAACTTTTCTGTACTCGTTACAAAAAGGATATGGTGTATGTTAGCATTTGTGACATTTCTTGTCATGTTTTGGAGTTCCTGCAATACAGCATGTATCAGTGGCTTATCCCATGATGCTGCTGAGCTTATGCCACTGATGAGAAGCCACACTCTTCTAAGTCTGTACTAAAACATATTTTTCACCCTGAAGTGAATGGGCGATTTCTTTTTGGCAAAATTCCTGCTATTTCTCTTGCCGCATGGCTCCTCCACCCATTTGTCCAAAACTGAACCTACTATAGAGAGGCTAGACCTTTGAAAACACTGGGGAGAAGCTTCCTTGCTAACAGCAAGTGCAGATAAGTGTCTTCTAGCCTACTGAATATAGTCTTATGTCATTATGTCTATAACCTCCAGCTGCTCAAGGACAGTATAAAAAAACATCCCTCACCTGGGGTCATAACATTGGATACTCAGGGTTCTTGATCACTACTAGGAAACAAGGCTCTCTGTGACCAATCCATTCCTTTGTGACTCACCTAACTCCTTAGGGATAAAGGGTTTAGACCAAAAGCATACCCATGTCCTCCAACCCACAAAACTGTTCAAAATATATTTGTTAAATGATTAATGAATGAATAGCATTGTATGAGTGATAATTGTTTTATGTTTTTTTTAATTTTGAAAGTGACATATCATAACTTACATTGATATTCAGTAAAATAATTGATGAATCATTCAGAATAAGAGTACCAAAATAAATTCCATGATTAGTGATTTCTGAATATAACCTTGGGTTGAGGTGACAGCACACTTCAAAATATCCAAAATGGAATTAGGAGAGCCAGATGAACGGAAAGCAAGACATAAATTTTTCTGTTTGTCTACCAGTCATTTAAAAAACTTCATGAAAAATAATAACCATTTATCCTATACCTTTGATTTAAAAACATCAACTCCTTTTTGTGTTTGATAATAATTTTATAAAGTTCCAGAAGCAGTTTTAGTTATTAGTTTTTTCCCCCTCAATATTTTCCTACTACTAATTGTTTTTCAGGGCAAGATTTTTAGCTAAAATTTATTTTTAGGCCTCTTGTCTTTGTCTAATAATCTTGAAACATATTATATATACACATTGAGCTCCCAAGAGAGATTACATTTCTCCCTCATGGAGATCTGTTGCCTAGTTAAAAATCAGGTAAAATAACTTCAACTACATTCTTATCAGTTATGTTCAACAGTATTATAACCCTGGAATTTTTGCATAGTTTTAGTCAATAATGTGTAATTTGACCAAAATTTACCTCTGTATATTAGTTTGATTTGTAAATTAAAGTTTCATTAGATAAATAAGAACGTCAGATTTTAGAGCTTCTGTCAAACTGAAATGAATAGTACAGAAGCATTATAAATTCATTTTAGAAGATTGAACCCTTCATCTTCTTGTGAATAGGCAAAGTTGGGACCAGCCTAGAGAGGTCAACAAGTGAAGCATATCAAGGAAATGTTTTCTTGCTAACAGTAAGTGAGGAGAAATGTTTTGAATTTGGTGTACACCTGTGAGAATAGTATCGACTGCATCCCAGCTTCCCAATATCACTGAAGAACACATTCCTTACTAAATAATGTCATGTTGGAATACTTAGCATATTTGATGTCACTGCTGGAACACAGTGGAAACTATGGCTATACCTTTCTTTTGTGACATACTGATATCTCAGTGATAAAGTTCAGTGTAGTTAGCTTTTTTGTAATAGGCCATCAGCATCCTTCATAGGAAGCAGGAAAAGGTGCTAGTGTTAACTATTACTTCCCACAGGACGTTGCTAATAATAAGCTTCTTGGGATCCCTGTTGGCCTTTTTAGTCTCCTGGAGGCACTTTTCCATCAACTTTTCTTTAGATTATTGACCTGAATAGGTGAGTACCTTTCTCCCTCTTTGTGGTATTAATACTGTTCATCACTTGGTTTGTGTGATATTTGTCCATTATCTACTGTATCTTTTTCCTACAATAGAAAATTCCTGTTATTTTATTATCATATCTCTAGCCTTTGACACAGAGGATATATACTAGGAAACTCATCAATGTCTATTTTATCAATGAAGAATAAATGGCTAGCACTCTAACCATGACAGGCTTGTTTTGTTTATTATTTTAGCAGTAAAATATGACGACCCAGGGAAAATGGGAAAATTGAAGAGACCTATCAGGATAAGTGGGTAGCCAAAGATTTTCTGGGATCTTTGATTTCTAAATGCAGTTTGCTTTTGAGGTGATCACACCAAGAAGAGTGACATGACCAAAGGGGGATCTAATGAAGTGTAAGCAAGACAGCAATTTTATTCCTTTTGGCCTACCTACTACCTTCAAGTCACATTTTTAAAATTTATGAAAATAAAGCCATTTGACCTATAACTTTTATTTAAAGGAAATAATAGATCCATTTCTAAGCTTAGTGTGCTAATAATAATAAAAGAGTAGCTCCAGAAACAATTTCAGTTAAACAGTATTTTAATTTCATTATCTTTCAGAACCACTAAGCCTTTCTAATCAAACTTAATCTTTTGATCAGTTGTCTTTTTCTTATAAACTTGAAGCATTTTTATGTATGTATTTGAACTTCAAGGGAGATTTTATTTTTTTTTCCTCAAAGAATTTGGGTGCCTACTTATTAAAGTCAGGTGAAACCAATGTTATATGCATTCTTTTCAGATATGTTCAATATAATCAGAGGTATTTAAAATTTATTTTTAAAAACATATCTAGAGAGTATTCAATGTTGTAACTTCAGAGTAAAATATCCGTGTCAAAACATGAACAATTGTGCAGTGTTTGTGGCAGTATACCATGAGGCACAAACTAATATTTTATTTGTGTCAATAGACAATACATAAGCAAATACATAAAATCATATTAGAAATACCAGACATAAGTTAATCAAAGATACCACTCCAAACTTGACAAAACACCCTCACCTGAATTGTATACATGGAGGGTCTCCTAACACCGTGGCACATGTTGACCTATCACCAGAACAAGGACCTACAAAGTATGAAGTCTTAACAGTATTTTCACAATAAAAAAAGAGTCAGCCTTCTTTTGATGATTATCACAATTAGAGATGTAAGATAAACATTGCTAAAACTTACTATGAATAAGTTTTATTATTGTGAAAATACCGTACAGAAGGGTTACAATTACATGAGCAAGGTAATGAGTACATTTCTTACTAAGCATTGTTGCCTCCTCCTTAACATCCCTGCCTCCCATCCCATGCCCCCCACCCCTGCTAAAGTTGTAAAATTCATTTTTCGACATAATGCCTTGTACATCTCATTGTAAGAAATTCTAAATACATAACCACCTTAATCTTTTCCCCCAAACTTAGTCAAATGTTATTGGCTCTACCAGGTAATTATTTATCTGTAATTTCCCATGATGTATTTTAAATTTGAAGGATGTGAAAATGTTACAAATAAAATAATATGTGCTACTTTCCTATTTTTGATATTGTATCAATTTGCTTCTTAATTCTAAACATTGTAGATCTTAGTCTTCAGAGACGGAGTAGCCATAATAACTAGGATAGAATTAAAGCTAGAAAGATTGACCAAGTCAGTAAGATACTGTGATGTATTTTGATTAGCTTCAATTTTTATAATGTGTTGATTCTTTTACTTATAATCTTTTATTAGCCCTTCCTTTATTCTTTCTTGCTTACTTCCTTTGTTTCTTATTCCCCTTTTAACTCTGCCCAGTTCAACTGTTCCATTTTTTGATTCTTGTTTCCAAAGATCTGGTTTTACTCCCTGCCTCAAAATTTTCAGTTGTACGAAATCAATTGCACATTATTTACTAAAAATCTGTTCCATGTATTAGGATAAGACAGTGGCTGAAAAACACAATTATCTCCTAATGAAACAATATTCTTGTTAATCTTTAGACCAATGAGGCTTCTCTTGTATTTCTGAAGATTTGCAGTAAAATACAAGGAAGACTTCTATTTCACTGGTTTTCAGTGCCCTTGCCATGCTATTTTCATGCACTGAAAAACTGCAGAGAACCCATGTCCAGAATTCCTTCCCAGCCAAGTCTTGGAACCTTTCACCTTAAAACCAGTGTTCTGATGCCTCAAATATCTATCTTTAAATCCCCCTTTTCAAAGGAAAGTCAATTGAAAGTGGCTATATTTTCATCACTTAATGTATTTTTTCTCTTCTCTTTTTTTTTCTGGAAATACTAGGATTTGAATTCAAGTCTTTGACTTGGTAGTCAGTTACTCTCTCATGAGCACAGAAGTGCTTGTGAGTTTTGAGATAATAATCTCTGCTTTTGGTATGAGCCAGTATAGACTGTAATCCTCCTGTTCTTTATGTGTGTGTGTGTGTTTGTGTGTGTGCCTGTGTGCCCTAGCTGAGATGATAAGTGTGCACCTTTACACACCTTTTGGTTGAGAATAGGGTCTTGTAAAGTTCTGTCTCACATTGACCTTGAACGATGATCTTTCTTAGTCGAGTGAGTAGGGATTTCAGATGTGAATCACCATGCCTACCTTTTCTTTTTAAAAATGCTTTGATGGGTTGTACTGTTTTATTATTCCCATTGGAAACGATATGTGACAAATTCTATTCAGTTACTGATTCATCTTACTCATTTAGGTTTTGAAATTTCCACCTCATTTCCTCTAACAATAGATGGCAACATTTTGCATTAAGATTACAGACTGGGCTGGGAAGGTGGCTCAGTGGTAGAGCGCTTGCCTTGCATGCTCAAGGCCCTGGGTTTGATTCCTCAGCACCACATAAGCAAAAAGAAAAAAGCCAGAAATGGCGCTGTGGCTCAAGTGGTAGAGCGCTAGCCTTGAGCTGAAGAGCTGAGGGACAATTCCCAGCGTTCAGGCCCCACGACCGGATCCCCTCTCCCCCCCAAAAAAAGATTACAGACATTATTTTGTTTCTTGTTTTACAGCATGAACTACCCTTACTCAACCCATATGCTAACAAATTAGGCAGCAGAACTCAAAATGCAAGCAAGCAAAAGAATACTGTGAGTGAAATCCACTGTAAGTGAAATGCATCAATGTAGTGTTTATGAATGAGAAAATGGCAAGCAAGTTTAAATCAACTCATTTATAGAGATTACCTTTGTCTCACTGCATTTTCATTCTTTTCATATTGTCATTCTGCACCATTGTTTGAGGAACTGTAACAATTTAGAAAATGAAACAAGTTAGATTAAAAATGCACTAAATGATACCAGGAGGAAATCAACTGTTGTGTTGGGAATGTTTTGATATTTACTCTTACTTTTCTCTTTCCCTAAGAAAGGAAGACAAATTACCCTTTCATGAGACAAACTTCAAATCTATCATTGGATTCTTTCCAAACTATAACCATAACTTTTGCTTGTATAACTTGAGAATTGTAAATTTGGAAAATGTATGGTGAACCTGAATTTGACAGTGGTAATCTCCACCTTCTCAAGATATAGGCTTCAGAATAGTAGTACTTGTTTATTGTTTATCTAGGTTAATCAAACCTTTTTTCTCTATCTTACTTCTCTTATTCCCAAATATCTATTGATACTTTATATATTTATATAGATACATATTGTTATCAAATATTTAAAACATGCATAAGACATTGTTAAGTGTGTTATTTTTGGGAATTTGAGCTGATATACATACTATGGTGACAATAATAATATATCAATAACCTATTGATACTTCTACTCCACTTCCCAATTTTCCCAAGCACTAGTCATATTTATACATGAACATATTTCATGATCTTTGAGATCCAAACTCAGCATCATATTGTCCTGCTGTCATGCAGTAGGTACATAGAAAATGTTAATGGAATAAATTTATTTGGTACATGCTTTGTATAATGCTCTGCTTTGAGAGGTGGAAGCTTTATTTTGGAAATAAAGTGAGGCTGGGCACTGGTGGCTCACACCTGTAATCCTAGTTACTCAGGAGGCTGAGATCTGAGGATCACGTTTCAAAGCCAACCCAGGCAGGAAAGGCCTTGAGACCCTTATCTCCAATAAACCACTCAGAAAACTGGAAGTGGCACTGTGGCTCAAGTGGTAGAGTGCTAACCTTGAGCTGAAGAGCTGAGGGATAGCATTCAGGACCAGAGTTCAAGCCCCAAGAGCAACAATAACAACAAAAAGAATGGAAATAAACTAAGACTAAGAAGGTGATTGGGTCCTGGCTTCAATGAGAGTATTTAAAAAAGATTATGACCATTTAGACTTTTAGTTTTCAGGAGAGAGAGTGAGAGAGAGAGAGAGAAAGAGAGAGAGAGAGAGAGAGAGAGAGAGAGAGAGAGAGAGAGAGAGAGAGAGAGAGAGAGAGAGAGAGAGAGAGAGAGAGAGAGAGAGAGGAGAGAGAGAGAGAAAAGGGGGAGAGAGAGAAAGGTAAGAATTCTAAGCTCAAATTTAAAAAGGAGATATGTAAATTTAAAAATTAGAGGGCTTGACTATGTGGTGAAAGATGGAGTGAGCTTTTGAGGAGCTTGTGCTTAGTTCCTGTAAAAGTAAAATGCTAGTTATGGATGTTTATTTTCCTTTTATGTTGAGGCAGGAGACAAGAGCTTAGAATAGGAATATATAAATTCTTGTGAAGGCTTTTAATAATGAATAATTAGCAGCAAATATATTTCTACTTATATATCTACCTATCTAGCTATTTATCATCTATCTACATCAATATATACGTACACTATCATTGTGATGTCTGAATGTCAGAATAAAAAGTATTGTCTTATTCAGTAACTTGCTAGCTAGTTTATATGTTTCTTCACTGTTAAAGTTATGAATTAGCATGGTAAACATCAGCTTAGCTTATCAAGTTGCCCCTCTTTTATTGTTTTGTTACAGCCAGTGGGTTAAAGGGTACTTGTACTTTTAGTGCTTTTTGTATATATTTTCAAAAGGTCTTTTTGACAATTTATATTACTCTCAGTATATGTTGTTATTTGACTGAAACAAGTTTTGTTTTGCCTTTTATGCCTGTATTCTGTATTGCCACTGCTCCTCTTCTGGCTTTTTATTATTTATTTTCATATAAGGTTTAAGGATCTTCTTGCTTGTATTGTCTTTGAACCAAGTGTCTCAGATATCAAGCTGAGTAGCTCAGATTAGAGGTGTGAGTCACTACTACCGGCCTAGGAAGATTTCTTTTTAGTGAATTTTGAAAGACGTGTGTGTGTGTGTGTGTGTGTGTGTGTGTGTGTGTGTGTGTGTGTGTGTGTGTGTGTGCGTGTGTGTGTGTGCGTGCGTGCGTGCATGCGTCCGTGTGCGCGTGTGTGTGTTGGCCCTAAGGGGTTTGGGCACTATTCTTGAGCTCTTTTTGCTTGGGGCTAGTGCTCTACCACTTGAGCCAGAACTCTTATTTCTGACATTTTGGTGATTGATTAGAGATGAAAATCTCATGGACTTTCCTGCCCAGGCTGGCTTCAGTACTCAAATCCTCCTAAGTAGCCAGGGTTACAGTTGTAGACACTGGTACCCAGCTAATTTTTTTTGTTTTTTATAATATTTTTATTATCTTCAAGTAGTTGTACAAAGGGTTTATCTGTCAAAATACCAGTTTATAAGTACAAAGTATCTTGCTCAATATCAATCCTATCATCATTCTACCACCTCCCTCCTACTAACCCAAGCCATTTCTTCAACTTTCCTAGTTTCATAGGATATGCATTGAATATTATGACTGCATACTGCCATTACCATCCACTCTTCATTCGTTTACACTCCTCCCCTTTACTTTCCCCTCTTATCTTTCAATTGCCAGCTTCATTTTGTTGGGCTACAACTCTGCATCTGAAAGCTTAAAAATATCTTTATAACTTCTATTACCTAACAAATGTGTTCCAGATTATTTTTTATAAATAAGTTCTCCTAGTTTTTGTTGGTGATATATATTTTATGCCAAATTTAGTCCATCTTTTTTTCTTGTTTCTGATATTTACATTTAGCTTTAAAGTTCCTCCCTAACTCCACAGTTAGAAAACATAATCTCTGTTTCCTCCATATACATTCCTAATTTTATGTAAGTAACATATCAATTGATTTATATTTAAGCTCTGAAATACTGATGTAATGGCACTACATTTCCTATTATTTTCATTGAGATAATAATTGTTTTATTTTTTTGTGCTAGTACTGGGGTTTGAACTCAGGACCTTGCTTTTCTTACTTGGCTTTTTGTTAAAGGCTTGAGGTCTACCTCTTGTGTCACACCTTCATTTGTGGCTATTTTCTGCCTAATTGGTGATGAGGTTCTCATGAACTTTTCTGCCATGAGATCGTCTTTGCTTTTCTGAGATCCTGTGACCACAGCTTCCTGGGTACTTGGAGCTAAAGTTGGGAGACACCAGTTTCTGCCTAGCAGCTACATATTATAAACATTATTTTTCCTTTACTTGAAAAGCCCATGTTTGTCAAACAGAAGATGTGATTCTGGGTTTTGTACTATTTCATTTGTTTTGTCTGATTTTGGCAGTAGTACTAGGTTGACTAATTTCTGTCCCCTTATGTGGTAAGATGGGTTTTTTTTTAATCTTCAATTCAAAAATCTCTCAGATAAATTTACTCTCAGTAAAGGTTAAAAACTTTTGTCAATTTTCTTCTACTTTTAAAAGTTTGATAGAAATTTCTTTATACAGAAAAAATTAATTTCACATCTTTTCATTTGGAATGTGGTCTTCTAGTTAGTAATATATTTTATAGCATTTGGGTATGTTTTATATATACAAACACACACACAGACATATATATGTTTTTCATTTTGCTATATAGAAAGAGAATTTTACCTTATTTTAGAGCTACCTACATACTCTCAATATAAATAAAGCAATAGATTTTTTTTACATTTACTAAGTATTACTCATTTTCTCAACTTGCTTGTTAATGTGTTTTATGATTGGAAGGATCTTGGTTTATATTTGAAAGTATAAAGCACATGCCATGGGAACTAGAGAGGGGACAGTGGAGAAAATAAGTGGCTTCAAAGTGAAGCTTGAATCTTTAAACTTCAGAATCTGGGCTTTCACCAATTCTTCCACAAACGTAGACAAAATCACAGTAGTAGGAAACTAATGAGTGAACCAAAATGGTAACTTATTAGTATACCATGAAGGTCATTTATTTTTGTAGATAGGAAGGATTTTATGGCTCCATTAAAGGTGCATACATTCTTGGGTTTGCTATACTTGGGAAACACTATTAATAACGAAAAATTTCCTTGATGAGCAGGCAGATGAATTGTTTGAGAATTTGTCAGTTGGAGTCATATTGCAATTGATAATTTTCTCATATATTACCTAAAGAACAAAAAATGATCATTGTACTACCTTCCTCTCAAGTATTGTAATGGTTATGTTAAGCTTTAGCAATTTTCCTGTTCTGAGCTAGTACTGGATTTATATGCCCCAAATTGGTATTCTGGGCCATTGGTTTCCTGCTAGATTATGATGTTTATCTTTTCTGGTCATTTTTCTTTTTGTTTGAGGGAGAGAACAAGTTCTGAGGTGTGAACTCAGTGCCTGTACACTATCCTTGAGGTTTTTGAACTTTTATTTGCTTGACTAGTGCACTAACATTTGAGCCACAGTTACAATTCCAGGTTTTTGGTAATGAAATGGAAATAAAACTTTCACAGACTGTCTAACGTAGGTTGAGTTTGAACCATGGTCCTCACATCTCAGTTTCCTGAAAAGCTAAATTTGTATGCTTGAACCACCAGTGCCTTGTTTCATGATGTCTTTCTTTAGAAGTATTCTTGTTACTGAGAAAGGATTATTTTTTTGAACTTTAGAATGTATAAGAAAGTAAGAAAAACAGAATTGGTAACAAAGTTGAGGTCAGTCATTTTTTGGGAAAATTACGTTAGTGAATACAGAAACTGACGATAATAGATAAACTTAGCAGTGGAGACAGGGATAACTTATAGAAGGGAAGGAATTTTTTTTTGCACGTGTATACTACTTCACTTCACCTTCCTTTTGCTGGCCACTACTAATACTGTGTTTTTGAGAAATCATTAATGACAGCCAGAGATATCTCTAGGTAATAAAAAAGTCCTGGACACTTTTTCATGATAAGTTGATTAAAGACAAAGAAATTTTCCCTATCTATGTCACATTAGAATATGTTGCTGTGTTCCTAAACCAAATTGGAGTTTAAGCCTTTCAATTAAAATTTAAAGCATAACTGCTCACCAATTTAATAACCAAACATCATCTCATTACAGCTTTGCTTTATACATCATGTATTTTAACATTTCCCAGAAATAGTCTTTAACTTGGTAGAACCTCTACAAGTGTACCATATTTAAGTTCTATACAAATCAAGAAAACAAGCAGATAGACAAGGTTGGCCCATATAATTTTGCATTATAAGTAAGCTTATAGGAGATACATAGTATAAATGGGATCATTTTTCTTGGTCTTGTTTGAATATTTTCAGTTCTTTATATAATACTTCATGGCTTACATCTTTGCTGTTTTTGTGTCATATTGAGGACTATTTATGTGCTGTTGCTATCTTTTGATGGCATTACTTGGACATTATGAATAGGAAGGAAGTTTAGAGGGTGCCTTCTTAGAATGAAAATATAAATGTAAGCCATCTTTCTAGAGATGGTGTTTTGCTTCCTTTTCTTAAATATCTTTAAAGCTTCTCCAATGCATTTGGTGTACAAATTTCACCAGGGAATAGCTGGCCAATTTTATCCAAGTGCAGAAGATGAGAGCCTCAAAAAATGATTACTGAGTTACTAAAAAGTCCAAAATATATGGCTAATTTTTATCTGAATTTGTAAGAATCAAAAATAAGAAAATCAAGAACTGATATGATCAAGAAGGGGATGAAGAAGAGGTGAAAGTGGGAAAAATCAGAGAAGGGAAAAATTGTGGAGGACTTCATTTCTCAATTGAGAAGTAAAGACCTGGAAAAAAAATCACTGAATTTTGGAATCAAGCATTTACAAATGGCCTGAATTCAAGGAACAGTTTCAGCAGAGCAAGTAAAACAGCAGACTGATGTCAGTCCATAAGAGTGTGAGGAGGGGAGGGACACTCTGTGAGGGACAGGTCCAGCTTATCTATTGTATAGTATTTTTAGTTAGATAACCTGTGCCTAAATCCACGTTTTAATATTTATGAACTTTGGTTCTGAAAAATAGATCTGCAACACTTTCCTTATATATACAGAAGAACTAATAACATTTACCATTTCAGGAGGATGTAAATGTTATAAAGCATATAGACAGCACAAACTGGGCCCTGGTAGCTCATGTCTGTAATCTTAGGAACGCATTCATTCTGAGGCTCACAGCTCAAAGCCAGCCTTTCTGAACAGTTTGTTGAGAATCTATCTCCAATTAACTAGAAATAACTAGGAAAAAAAAAGAAATAAGCAAAATAAGTAGATAAACAAAATTGCTTGGAGGGGTAGCTCATGTGTTTGAGTGCTATTTTTAAGAAAAAAACAAAAGCCAAGTGAGAACTTGAAACTTCCCTTAAAGCTTTGGTAGTGACAACAAGAGTAAGGGAGAGAGAAACAGAGGAGATAGAAGATAAGAGAGAAAGGTAAAAGAAAGGAGAGTAAAAAAGAAGGAAAGAAGGAAAGAAACCCATAAAGCAGTGTTTTGACACAATATTTATTACTGTTTAAAAAGAAGTTGGAGGTGGTTAATATACATGTATACACACACACACACATATATATGCATATATATATATATATATATATATATATATATATATATATATATATATATCCATGTATGTATGTGTAATGTCTTGAAGAGAAGGAAGTGGGTGAAGAAAAGAAAATATTCGATATAAGATAATATTGTAAGTAGAAAGGGCCATATGTTTGCAAGAAGAGAAAGAGTGGTTAATGATGAAAGAAAGAGGGTGTTTACCAGTTTGCTTTTTCAAGAAGAGTATTCCAGCACTTTCTAGATTGTTGTTCAGAGTAAATATTCAGAGGTACTTATTTGCTGAAGGAATTGGGAATGAGTCTTTAGAAATTGGAATTTCCATTAAGCAGGAAGCCAATTATAAACAGCCAAGTTCCATGGGTCAGACTGATAACAGTTCTTTACAGGGTAGATGTGTGTCCAGATGCTCATTGAAACAGCTCTTTGGTCAGAGAAAAGTTACAGATATCGCTGCAAGGAGGCTTTGTGAATTGAGACCAATAACGTTGATTCAGGAATGAGGGTCTAGAGAAGAGGGGTCCAGGAGAACAGAGCTTAATGAGTTACATTGTAGCCCAGGTTAGAACTGATCCAAATAATGTCCCAAAAGAAATATGTTCAAAGAGACTAAGGAATAGATATAGCAGAAATAATGGTTATTTAGGTTATTTATTGCATCTTCATAGAGTTCACACATGAACTTTCATCACTTGAGATACATTTGCTTCCTGACTATTTGCCAAATCTTTACTAAAAAAAATAAATTTTGTATATTATCTCCTAATAAAAAACTGAAGTGGCCAGGTGCTGGTGGGTCACACCTATAATCCTAGCTACTCAGGAGGCTAAAATCTGAGGATCATGGTTCAAAGCCAGCCCAAGCAGGAAAGTCCTTGGGACTCTTATCTCTCGAAGACCAGAAGTGGCACTGTGGCTCAAGTGGTAGAGTGTTGAGGAGACAATGCCCAAGCCCAGACATCAAGCCCCATGTTCAACAAAAAAAAATAAAATCTGAAGTGTAGCCTGGCACTAGTGGTGCACTCATGAAAAGTCCTCAAAACCTGGAAGTAGAGATGTAGCTCAAAGTGGTAGACCACTATCCTCGAACTAAAGAGCTTAGTGACAGCGGCAAGGCTGAGACCAATCTTCATGACATCAATGACAAAGACTAACAACAATCCAAAGACAAAACTAAAACCACAAACAAAAAAACCCACTAAGTGTACACAGAAGTCATTTTCCAAGCGACACAAATACATGAAGTTTCATGTGCTTTCGTTTAAAGTGTTGTGCTTTGTGAGTAATGTTTAGATCTATGAGGTTTTTTTTAAACTTGGCATATTTAAAAAATATTTTGATAATTAAGATTTACAGAATGGTTACTGTTTCATAAGGCAATTAATGAGTCCATTTCTTTAGGACAAGGTCACCCCTTCCTTTTCTCCCTCCCAATTTTCCCAAGCCATTTTTAAAACTATATATTCCAACTCCTAGGACATCATTTATTGTAAAATTATTCACTGTGTCAAAATCCTCTGACAGAATTCTTCAGTGAAAAGAAAATTGGGTCTAGAAGTTTTTAGGAGGACTTAAAAACTTTTTTAAAAATTAATTATATATTGAAGATTTTTATACATACAAATATTTTTGGAGGTCCAGTCGTGGGGCCTGAACTCTGGGCCTATGCACTGTCCCTCAACTCTTCAGCTCAAGGCTAGTGCTCTACCACTTGAGCCACAGTGCCACATTTGTTTTTTTTCTGCGTATGTGGTGCTGAGGAATCGAACCCATGTCTCTGGATAGGAATTCCATTCATGTACTGAAAAGGAGTTGAGAGAATGAACATTCTTGTTTTGTTCTCAATTTTAGAGAAACTGGTTTTAGTTTTGTACCATTTAGTATAATGTTCATGGTAGTTTTGTCATAGATAGCTTGCTCTGTGTTCAGGGTTATTACTCCTATTCATAGCTTTTGCAGTGCTTTGATCATATAAAGTGGACATCCTTTTTTTCTTATTTTTAGAAAAAATGGTTTTACATTTTCACTATTTAGTATAATGTTGGCTGTAGGTTGTCACAGACAGACGTTTTTATGTTCAGGTATGTATTTTCTTTTTCTAGCTTCAACAGAGCTTTTATCATAAAGAGGTGTATTGGATTTTGTTAAAGATTTTTTTGGCAAATATTGCGATATTCATGTGATTCTTGTCTTTAGTTCAGTGTGTATTCCTTGTGAAATTTATGAATTTCTTATAAGTTTTTCCAATTTATTTGGGTATAAGTTTTTGAAAACTCTAATACTTATTTAGTCTTTAGTATTTCTTTGATATTTGTTGTCATTTCTTTTTTAATATCTCATTTTGTTTATTTGGGTCTCTAAATTTTTATAGTCATACTAGATTAAAGTTGGTAATCTTATTTTTTTCAAAGAGCCAGCATTTTTTAGCTTACTGAATGTCCTAGGATATATCTTTTGGAAAAAGTCCAATATGTAATGGGGTGTTACTAAAAGAAATGTTTTATATATTAAATGTTATACTAACATTTAGTTCTGAGATTTCCTTGCTTAAGTTTTATTTGGTTAACGCATCTTTTATAAAGAGTGCAGCATGAAATTCTCTTTATTATGTATTATCTATCAGCACTTGTAAGTCCATGGGTGAGTGTTTAATGAATTTGGGTGTGGCACTGTTACATGCATATATGTAGACCACTCAAATTACTTCTTACTAATATGAGGCAACTTACTGATATTCAGTGGTAGAGTGCTTGCCTCGAATGCATAAGGCCCTGAGTTTGATTCTTTAGCACCACATAAGCAGAAAAAAGCCAGAAGTGGTGCTGTGGTTCAAGTGGTAGAGCACTAGCCTTGAGCTAAAGAGCTGAGGGATAGTGCCAAGGCCCAGAGTTCAGCTCCCAGGACTGACAAAATAAAAAGATGATTACTCCTACCTTTTCACAGGATGAGTTTGCTTCGAAGGTCTTTTTCTGCCCTTTCACTCTGAATTTGTGGTTATCTTGGATGGTGAGATGTTAATTATAATCACCAAACAGTGGAAAGAAAGTAATGTTTGTACACACAGATAAATTCGGGCCGTGTTATACTAATGTTCAAGGCAATAGAAGTTATGAAAAACAAAAAAAAATAGGAACATATAAAAGAAACAGGTAAACACTCTAATAGGGCAAACAGCATAAAGAACAAAAAATATATCACATATAAACAGCATAAAACAACAAAAAAATTGTGCTCATATTCTAGTTACTAGTATGTATTTGAGTATTCTTTATCTGTGGAAAGATTATTTTTTTGATTTGGTCTTCTGGGTGTTTTAAAATTTTCTTGAAGTTCATGAGCTTCTATTTCTCATTGTTTGAGAAGAAACTTAAATATATTTACTATGCTTTTATTTATCTGTTATTCTCCTTCCTTAAAATTGATTTGGGATTTTGGTCTTTGAATCCAGTCCTAAAGTTCTTGCAATAATTTTTTCACAATTCTTGGATTTGTGTGTGTGTGAGTGTGTGTGTGAGTGTGTGTGTGTGTAGGTGTGTGTGTTTACTATCTCTCTCTCTTTTATATCTACTCTATAGTCAAGCTCAGGAAGTTTGGTCTTTAATATCATCTTTTCTGCTGGTGAAATATTCTACATGTTTTTCTCTGTCTGTCTTCAGTTTGATTGCTTTTCAGGATTATGTTTAATGTCCCGTAATGACTTCTTAACTTAGTTTAGCTGTGGCTTTTTAAAATTTATTTTAGTTGCATGGTCCCACTCCCTTTGAACTCACTTCTTTGTAATCACTTGGATTTCCTTTAGCAGTTTATCTACTTTCTCAATGGAATTCTTTATTTCTCTCTTTGTATTTCCAGCTTTCTCATATTTCTTGTATTTCTTTGTTAGGTCTTTTTAAAATGTTTTTTTTTAATTGTGAAAAGACTGTACAGAGGGGTTACAGTCCCATGAGTAAGGTAATGAGTACATTTCCTAACATTGTTAGCTCCTCCTTTGTTTTGCCCATACCATCCCTTCCCTCCCACCTCCCCAACTCCTCCCCCACTGCTTCCCCATCCAACCCCTGACCCACCGAAGTTGTAAAGTTTGTTTTCAACATAGTGCCTTGTACATCTCATTGTTACAATGCGTCGACCTGTGTCCTTATTTCAGCATTTTATTATTTCCCTTCCCCTCCCCAAATTAGAAAAATGTATATACAAGATGCTGAGAACCGGAAACAAATACAGTGAAAACAGGGGTTATACCGTGGGGGAAGAACATACCAAAGAAACAAAAGAAAATCACATAGTACATTATAAATATGTGATATGTTATGTGGGGAACTGGGTTATAACTTTATTTGGCAGTGATAACTTCTGGGACCCACTAAGTCAGTGCAGTTTTGTGTTGTGTGAATTTTTAGCAGCCCTGTCTCTGGCTCTGTAGATCTTAGTGAGTGCTGTGGGTTGGGTAGGGGAGTGTGATTCACTTGCCTTGAATATTAGCATGGCTTTTTTCTTGGATATACCTGATGGTATAATTATTGTTGTAGCATGGAGATTCTCCTTGGGTACAGCATACAGTTCTTTTATTTACTGATCTTCTGTTGTTCTCAGTGAATGGCTGTTACTGTCTGTGCCATGGATTTTCTCATACCTCCAAATGCTGTTTTGCTGTTTTTGTTTGCTTTTGCAAATGTGGAAGATGTGTGGGACACACCAGGAGATTTAAAAGAAAAAAAAAAACACTTGGGCTTGGAAGGTGGCTCAGTATTAGAGCGCTTGCCTTGCATGCATGAGGCCCTGGGTTTGATTCCTCAGCAACACATAAGCAGGGGGAAAAAAGCCAGAAGTGGTGTTGTGGCTCAAGTGGTAGAGTGCTAGTCTTGATCTCAAGAGCTGAGGACAGTGCCCAGGCCCAGAGTTCAGGCCCCATGACCTAACCCCCCCCCAAAAAAAACAAAACAAAACAAAAAAAAACACCTGGATTTATGCAGGTGCAGCAGAACTCTAACCATGTCAGTATCTGTTTGTGTAAAGAGTTTTACTTGGATGGTTTTATTCTCCACTTTTTGGAAGCATAAAATTCAAATATTGATGTCTACTAGACTCTGTTTATCCTTTGTATGGAATCTTGGGTTAAACTGAACATCCTTGCTAAATTTCTGTACCTCCTCTTGTTTTAAGGAAACTCCTATTTTCTTCCTTAATTGATTATTTCAAAAATTTTTATATTTCATATTTCACCTTCAATATTAGTGTTACATAGAATATGACTTTTGGAAGCTTTTCCTTCAGTTGAAACCTACATGACTATGAGGGTGAAAGAAAATTTAAAAGAAATATAAAATACTGGATTGTTATTGTGGAGGTTAGATAAGATATTGACTGAGAAAAGAGACATGTTTTATCATATAATGAAAGATTATAATATAAGAATAAAATAAATTGAAGAACATCAAGAGGATACACAAGTTTGGAGGAGGTGTGTATTCAGTTTACTGGCTATAAACAATGTGTTATAAGTGAAACCATCAACATATCCTTAGGTACCCATCCGGTAGTGTATTTTGGGAGATGCAGAAACTGATGCTGTATAGGGGAATGGATTTGTTTTCTCCACCTATTAAAGAATTAAAAGGCAAGATATAATTTAAGGTAAACAGAGTAAGTTTATTTGACAGTACAAGGAAAGGCATGAAATGATTCTGGAACTAGGCCCGATGTATTTCAAATTAGATATCCTTCTTCTAAAATGGTGCACATGTTCCTACATGTGCTGAAACCTAGCTTTAGATATAGGAGATGAGGGATTGGAAAGGTGGCTCTGTGGTAGAGTGCTTGCCTTGCATGCATGAGGCCCTGGGTTCAATTCCTCAGCACGACATAAGCAGAAGAAACCAGAAGTGGCACTGTGGCTCAAGTGGTAGAGGACTAGCCTTGAACTGAAATGCTGAGGGACAGTGCTCAGTCCTAGAGTTCAGGCCCCACAACCGACAAAATAAAAAAAAAGGAAATAGGAAGTGACATAAATGTAAAAGTGTGTATTTCCAGTCAGTTGGGGGGTTGACAGGCTTTAGCATCAGGTAATAATGCTTACTATCTTTTTTTTGGTCATGGAGCTTGAAACTCTTGAGCTCTTCAGCTCAAGGCAAGCATTCTACCATGTGAGCCACAGTGCCACTTCCAGTTTTCTGGTGGTTTACTGGAGAAAGAGTCTCACGGATATTCCTTTCCAGGCTTGCTTTGAACTGCAATCTTCAGATCTCAGCCTCCTAAGTAGCTAGGATTACAGGTGTGAGCCACAAGCTCTCAGCTAGCATGCATTTTATTAAAGAGCAAGGACAAGCCAGTGCCTGGAACTTTTTTTTCACCTCTTGAGTTTAGTAGTTTCAAAGAGGCAATTAAGCTTGACTCCATTTGGAAATTAACAGCATCCATTCTTATTTGAGCATTTTTTTCCCATAATATCTTTGTACGGTCCCTTCTAAAATACAATAAACTTTGTCTTAGTAGATCTGTCCTTTTTGCTGGTGTGATGTTCCAGTTAGTGTTTTTTATATTGCTGAGATAAAATATTCCAGCTGATGTGATCCCATGTTGGATGTGAGAGACTGACAGGTCAAATGAGAGAGAGAGAGTTTGCCAAAAATTTATATTCATCAAATTTAAGCAAAGGAGGTATCAATAGAAATAGCATCCAAGCAGATCTTACCTAATACACTTTAAGTTAAAAATGTTAAGCTTTGACAAGTACTTGTGATATTGTGGGAAACCCAAAAAGAGAACTAGGACACCAGGGCTTTTCAAGAAGCAAGTTTTATTGGTGTTCCAGAGGCCCAAGCTGACTTGTGCCCAAATGCTGAGGCTTGGAACAAAGGATACTTGGCTAAATTAAATGCTTTTGTAAGCCAGTTACTGAAGAAAAACAGCATTATCTATTGTGATTATCAAAGAACAGAAGGGCTAGCAATGGAAAATTTCTAACTCACAAATGCAGCAAATAAGTCCTGAAGGAGTGAGTTGGTAGTGTTAAGTGATGGGTAGCTCTAGCAGGACAAAAGACAATTTATAATAGTGGCTAGTCTTGACAAGGTAAAACTTGTTCCCTGTCCCTTAGACTTTCTATACCCTATTACATTTCTTTCTTCGTGCCTCAACCTAACCAGTATCAAAGTTCATCATCCTGATTTAGAGGCTTGTATTTTCGTAGCTTCATTACATGGGTTATTGTCTTTTTAAAATGACCTTCATAATGGTTTTTGATAGATCACACTATCAAGAGAACTGAGCAGGGTAATAATATACCTGTTCCCAAGACAAGGATCTTTGCCTGTATCAGGTTATTTAATCTATCCAAGGCAGAGAACTACCCTCCATGCCGATAATTTGGATTTCATACTTTCTGAATTGGGATGTATTCATGGGCAGTCTTCATCATCCTGTCTGTGATTTTTTATAACCTTTACCTTATTACTAATTTGTAAATAATAGTTACTTCAGTTGAATTTCTTACCTACACCTCCTCAGAGGCAAGTAAATAGTATAATGCTAAGGGGTTTTGATATACTACCTTGCCTGCTTTGTTTTGCTATTTTTTTGCCTATGTGTTATGGGCTTGTAGTTATAATCACAGTTTCCATGTGGAGCCAAATAATGTGATTCAGCATACAAATCAGGGCATAATAGTCCCACAACTGTTCTGCCCAAGAGGCAGAACCATAATACTGAATGATGTGCTCATATTTTGTTTTAATTTTATGGGAACCCCACTTTTGTTCTTTTACTCTTTGTTTATATATGAGAACTTCCAACTTCTTACACTGTCTGACGGAATCAAGTAGAAGGACAGCCTGATTGTGAATAGTATGCAAGAAATCAGCTGCTGAGTCACAGTATGTAAGAGTGCATCCCTTGGGTGTTCACCTGGGTGCCAGCTGGAGGTTGGGGAAATTGACTAGAGGGTGAGATTGGGGTTTTCTGTGTGATTTGGAATTCTCCATAATTGAGTCTTTTGGGCAGTGTTATAAAACTTTTGTCTTACCCAATTAAACCTCACACTGAATTAGTGAACTTGCCTTTTGCGGAAGAGGTACAATAATTTCTGATAATAGAAGTTTTTAAATCAGACACTTTTTCCTGGTTGGGGCAAGTGATTATTAAAGGAGTGCTATGATCCAGCTCTTTTTCTGTCCATGGCCAATAGTCTTCCAGGTTGGTATCCTCACAAAAATAGCATATAGTGACCTTTAGTCTGGTTATAGACTTAGCTAGTTAGAAGAACAGTTCTTTAACCTTTATACAGATAAGAAACTCACACCACAATTTTTCATATAATGACAGAAAGATTTTGTATTAGGAATTCACATGGGTGATTGTGAGAAGTTTGAAATATAGTAAGGTCATTATACCTTTACGTGTGTGTGTGTGTGTGTGTGTGTGTGTGTGTGTTACGTGTGTGTGTGTGTGTGTGTGTGTGTGTGTGTGTGTGTGTGTGTGTGCTGGTCCTGAGGCTGGAACTCAGGGCCTGGGCACTGCCCCTGAGCTCTCAAGGCTAGCACTCTACCTGTTGAGCCACAGTTCTATTGCCAGCATTTTTTTTGGCGGTTAATTGGAGATGAATCTCAAGGACTCTCAAAGCCCACATTGACTTTGACTTGAGATCTGAGGATCTCAGCCTTCTGAGTAGCTGTGATTACAGACCTGAGCTGCAGGCTCCTCATATTAGGTCTGTACCCCCCACCCTTAAAAAAATCAGTTTGAATGCCAATTGAGTTTCCTGTCCCCTGCTTGGGTGAAATTTTCACGTGCTTAGTGTGCAGTCAGAAGTTCCTTTTTTTTTTTTCTGGTAAAGGGCAGTAGTTTTGTTTTCCCTGCCAATTTGTCCATTTCCTATAATTTTAGTATGGGCAGAAGATACCTTCTTAGTATGCACAGCCGAGCTAAGAACTAGTATGCTCTTCATACATATATTTTCATCTAGCTTATAGGTAATTTTTCAGGTTAGGCATGTGAGAAGTCCCAAACAGCAATGTTTTTAGATATTATACCCAGGCTTGTTTGGGTCACTAAAAGAATTATGGACATTTAATCATTGTTCTTGAGGTTGGTAGTTAGGGTTGAAACAGGTATGTTGATTATTGTGGGAGCATAGTGAATAGTTAGTACGGTTGTAGGTGAAGCCCTCTATGGACTCTGCTTGCAAAAAAGTAGCAAAAAGGGAGAGTTGCTCCCTGTCATGTAGTCTTTCTTTTGCTACTACAGGAAGAGCCATCCCTCTGTGGTACTGACTGAAAATGCATCAGAGGATTAAATCTTCCATGGGAAATAACTTGAGTAACCATGGTTAAAGTTTGAAAGCAGCAAGAGACTAAACTATCAAGTTATATCTATTGCATACAGCATTTTAGTATATTAAGACTGACATCACTGTAGGTGCTGCTAAGCTTATGTCATTACAATTAGGAATGCATGGGTACATGTTTGCTTGCTGTAGTGTCATTAAATTAGGGAGTACCAGCTTGGTATACTGTCTTCTTCAGCATTGTATCTTAGAAGTCTTTAGCAGAACAGAAATATATGGACAGTCACAATTAGCATTATAGTGTTACATACTTAGTTATATAATGACCATTTAAAAGACCTTGAAATAGAAACTTAGATGAGTCCTGATTTAATTAATCCTCAATTTTTTAAGTGGTCAAATGATTGACACTAGTCAACAAAAATATAGAATTACTTACCAGACAGATCACATTCTTTATTTTAATATATCAACATCTACATATAAAATTACAAATAAATAACTTCACATGGGGAGAAAAATAGAAATAAATGCTAGGTAACACAAAAGATAGCAAACCAAAAAGATTCATACACATACATAGCCTATGTCTTGAGGTTCAACATCCTTCCATAGATAGCTATAAAAATCAGAATATGAGAGGCCATTGTGATTTAGAAAAAGGTAAAATGCATTGTTGGAAAGGTTAGAAGATTTAGAATGAAGAAACAAGATTTAATCATGCAATAGAAGATAAATTATTATATTGGAGTAAGCATTCAAGAGAAGACAATGAAAAAACAAATTGGGAGCTATGGATTCAGTTCACTAGCTTTAAACATAGTGTTATAGTTTTACTACAAAATGTCTACCAGAGATAGGTTCCTATCTGGTAGCATTATTTTGAGATGTTATCTAAGGGAACAGATTATTCCCCTCCACATATTATAGAATTGAGATAAACTGAGTAAGTTTATTTGAAAATGAAAGGAAAGGTATGAATGGAAAATAGAGCCTTTTCATCCAAAGAGGGGACTCAGAGGAGGCCAGTGGAGCCCTCTCAGAGAGCGGCTTTTATATTACTGGGTTTCTCTTTTATTTCCTCTTCTTAGCTTTGTACAGATTTGTTGAAGGCTTGTAGATAGCCTGTCCCAACTTTGTCACTGGTTGTGTGTTCACCCAGGGCATCATGAGAAGCATTTAAGCAGGAGCTCACAGTATTATGGAAAAAAGAAATACTATGGGAATAAGAAGTACCATAACTGGATGCATTACCTGCCACTATGTTACACTCTTCACCTTTTATCCTTAAATTCCTGTTTCCCTTGGTCGCTAATCCTCCCTCTCTGATGGAAAACTTAACTTGCTCTTAAGGAATAGGGACATTGAATGACTGTTTCAGGCTACTTTCTGTTGTGAGGGGAGAGTGGAGTAAGGCAGTCTGAGACCTTCCATGAAGAAGGGTCTTTTAGGCATATAGCATGCAGTATATGTGTTGTTCCTATGGACTAGAGTAAAATTGTGAAGGACGGTTTCAATGAAGCTACTTTTTTATGACAATTTGCCACTTGGTGGACTTCTTATCTAGAAGAATCAAATTTGACAATCAGATAGGTAATAGAGGTGACAAATGTTGTCAGAATTACTGAACAAAGCGAGGATGTCAAGAAAGGTAGTATTCAAGACAACCTGTACCAGGAATCTCCACTGAGAGCCATCCTTATGTAGCTTATTTAAGTTGACAGGCCTTGTGAATTATTGTTTATTGGTTTGAACTCCATCGGTTCTGACATCCCAAGCCTTTCCCCTGTGTTCCCCTTTCTATATTTAAAAACTTCTTTGTTTTGTGAATCACAACTGCTAGGGAGTCAATCTGTTCCAGTAGATTTATAATGGTTTAGAATAAGTCATTGGCTATCTAGCAACACATTGTAGGCTAGAGCCAAAGGAAAAAAAAAATTTTTTTACTAGAGGTTTGATGTTATTTCAAGTTGAAAGCATATATAGGGCAAGGAGAATCTGGGTTTTTCCTGGAGCTGTAGAAATAGTAAGTAACAGATAGGCAAGGGCACAAGTTCCCTCTCCTGGGAGCATAGATAAGCATAAAGATCAGGTGGCAGTGCTTATGAATTCTTGTTCTTGACAATCAACCTTAGTTAACTCTGAAAGGGCTATTACAAGTGACTCCATGTAAAATCTTAGAGCATCCCTTCTTACCTGAACAGTTGTGTTTTCAGCTGACTCTGTGTGGTCGGTATATACCAGGACAAGTTTTATTATAACTGGTCCCTTTTGTTTCTGAGGTACTGTCCGAGTTAGTGCTTTTGTTCATTGTTTTGATGAGATATTCCAGTTAGTGCAATCCATTGTTGGAGCAAGGATTCACACAGGTAAATTGCGAAGGAGTCTGTGTCAAGAAAATTGGCCAAATTTCAGTAACAGTGAGTTAATAGAATTAACTTTCAAGCCAAAATTACCTTGAACACATTAAGTTTGAAAAGCTAATTTTGACAAATAATTCCTTGTAAGAAACATTCCTATGTAGTCCTGACTGCAAATATGAATAAGACTTAATCTGCAATAGCAAAAGATACAAGAGTAGCTGTGGCTAAAATTTAAAAGAGCAAAAGAATACACAGTTTAATTATTTTCATTGTATATAGTATTTTAGAATATTCATTCTGATTGACATCATTTTAGTTGCCAGTAAATATTTGGAGTACAATTAGGGATACATGCACAAAGTTTGATTTCTGTGGTATAATTTAAAGGGTATCTGCTTGGTATCCTGTTTTTGCCAGTTTTGTATCCTACAAAAGTTTCCTACTTGGAGAACTGAAATATAGAGACAGCAACAATTAACATTATAGTTTTATATACTTAGTTGTAAGCTGACCACTAAAAGGCCTCGAGATAGACAGACACTTGATTGAATTTTACATAAGACAGTTTTCAGGTTGTCAGTAGCTTGACACACTAATTAATAGTACAGAGGGAATTACTTTGATAAGTAATATTTTCTGTCAGTTTTACAATATTCTTAAGACATACCACCATTATAGACAAGAATTGGTGGCTAGTTTAGCTTCATTATATTAACCTTGATTTATACATAATCATTTAAATTACAACCAATCTAATCACATGCAAAAATTTTGTAAGTTCTATCTAATCTCTATTTGGAAACATACTCAGACCTTCTATTATTATCTATTATTATCAGACCTTCTATTATTATTAACATTTGGATATATCTTTAAATTTTGTTAGATAACTAGTTAAGATAAATTTCTCTCTTTTCAAGATTTTTCCTTATACAAAATTAGCAGTCCTTTTAAAAGCATATCCTCTATATGTACTCTTCACTGTCATTGTCCTGTTAGTACTTTAAAATGTCTTTGAAACAACCTTTAAATTATACTATATTGCTATTGAAGAAAATAAAATGCTCTGTATCTAGAAAGAAAAGTAATCTTATACTGGTATTTTTAATGCAAAAGTTATTGTTACAATCTCTATACACTGTCAAAAACCAAATCTCAAAACCTTGTTTGACACTTGAGTTTAAAATTGTACCCTTTATCCCCTATCTCCCCATTATTAATTTCTGAAAGACTGTATTTTGATTAAACCTGATTAAGATATGATGTCCAACTCTTCTAATAGCATTATGTATTAAAAATAAGCCATTTAAAAATGCTTACATACATGTGTACTTGAATTATGCATAAATATTTGGCTCAAAAATGAAAAACGGTCAAAGTATTTGTTTTCTATTAATTCTAGTGACAAAGGCTTTACACACTGCTTGATTGGTGAAAACACAAAAATAAATATGTGTAAATATTAGTTTAGGGTATTATTAGAAAAATTCTTTAATCATAAAATAATTACTATTTAAAAAATTAAGGTCTGAGAATGGAATCAAGATAAGAGCCTCTCTAAAATTAGAGAGAAAACGCCTTTTGAGGAACAAGATTAGACAGATTTGTTTGTGCTTTAACTGGTATCACAAAGATGGAGTGAATACCTTTCTGGGAACATTGAACCACAAAGTTTGTCCAGAGTTAGAGAAAGAAAACATGGTTAATTTTTTTTAAAAAGAGGATCCACTAGAGACTTAACCATCAAAAACCTCTCTCTAGGAAAAGATCTTAAGTCACTTTTTGATTTTTGATTGACAGGCTAGTACCATAAGGTGGATGAGAGAAACCACATGTCCTGTGCTAAAAGGACAAAGGACAAGAAACTATATTTTACACCATAAAGGATCAGAAAAGAGCTGGACATCATTGTACATCGTCTGGAAAAAGGTCATATGTAACTATGAGAGAAATCTTAAAAACAAATGCTGTTAACCATGAATAGAATATTATTAAAAGGACTGATTTGATAAAGAACTGAGCCTTTATATTAGAATATTAAATTGATCTTTGAGCATTCTCTAGGTGAGCCTTAATCTGCCTAAGATCTTGTAAAGAGTGTATGTGGTATACTCAAATCTGATTTTTGTGCTCATTCAGACTTTGTTTCCTCAGGATTGGAAGGGAAGTATATTCTAACTTAGGCCATGGCCTTTAAGAAGAGATTATTTTTCAAAGCAAGAAAGCCAGTGCTGCCAGGACCTTCCTTCTGGGGGGGTCTTCTTTTAATTTTTTTCAGGCTTTAAGGGATATTATGGCCAATCCTCAGCAAAAGGTTTTATTTTATGCTCTGGAAATCCTAACTTTCCCAGTGTTTCATGTTATATTTGCTTCTTTTTTTCTTTATTTGCCTAGCAAATGTTTTTCCTTCTCTCAAAATTTTTGGTATTGTGTCATAATTAGAAGAAGCAATTGACCAAGGGATATCTTCTTAAGGTATATCTTGCCTGACCCAATTCCTGTGTTCCCTTTTCTGTGATTCCTGGCCACTGTGATGTGAATTCGTTTAACTTACCATTTATTTCCCTGGTTGATTAATTAACATCTCCAAAATTAGGAACCAATATAATATTTTTCCATCTTAAGTGATTGTATGATGCATTTGGTCACAGTGAAGAGACAAGTAGTTAATATAGAAAATTGGTAGCAAAAGTGGGGTTGTTGCTGCAGGTCTAACTGATGATGTGCTTCAGAAATCTTTGGAATTGTTTTGCAGAAGGTATTTTAAATAGTTTTGAGTGGTTAGCTAGAGTCTCCTCTATATTGCTGCCAGCCAAACTTAGTGGGTAAATCTGTTAGAATCTAAACAAATCAGACTACAGATAGAAATGTGGATAGTAAAAACTCATTTGTTTCATATGTAAAAAGGACACTACTAGAAATTGTATTTTAACATCATCTTAAACAATAGTTTCCTTTTTCCACCTGCCCAAACACTTACTGCCTACTGTATTGATAGTCAGGCAGATCTGGACACTATAAGATTATGATAAAGACCTTGGTGTTAATTTTAACAATAATCAAATTGATGAGATTCCGGGAAACTTTGAAAGTGTGGATGAAATACAGTTTGGGATGTGAAATGGCCAACAGATTTTGGGAGCAAAAATTTTAGGGTAGTGTATTACAATGAATATAAATGGTTATTCACATACTCATATGTTAAGAGTTTTGAAACCCTGAAATTCAGTCCCCCTAACTCAACAAAATTGTACTAGTAATGAGATCTGGGTTTCATAAATAAAAAAAATACATGTGTACTAATTATTTCCAGGCAAAATGTGGACCCATGGGCTGTCCCCAAGCACAGTCTAGTGGGTTGGGAGTTAAAGGACATTTTTAAAATAGAATATCCTTTTACTTTTGTGAACGTTTTAGAATTTTATTGATCATTTCACATTACTTTCAGTCCTCACACATTTGTACAACAAACTTCATTATTAACATGTTTATTTATGTGTAATTTTGATCATAGTGACCTTATTTTGTGATATGAAGGCTAAACAATCTTTATAGTTTAATTATTTGTTGTACCGAGTGTTCTTTTACTTCCAAGTTCAGTAAAATAAGGAGTTTTAAAGACAATCTTGAATTCTTTCATATGAAGGATGGGACAGGGAGATAAAGAGGAAAATTATATTTTTAAGAATTAGGAAAGAACAATATAACAGTTTGCTAAAATTATAGCAGTGACCATATAAAGGTGAATTTTACTGTATGATCTGAGAGTTAATATTAGCAATTAAGTTTGGGGAAATAAGAGCTTTGTATTGTCAATATCTTGACTATCATGTAACCTCAGTCATGCTTGGAAATTTAAGTTATTCCAAAGTTAATGGATGTAGCTTTTTTTTTTTTTTTTTTTTTTTTTTTTGTCAATCGTGGGGCCTGAACGCAGGCCTGAGCACTGTACCTCAGCTCTTCAACTCAAGGCTACTACTCTACCACTTGAACCTCAATGCCACTTCCAGAATTTTTATTTTTGGGTCCGGTCGTGGGGCCTGAACTCTGGGCCTGGGCGCTGTCCCTCAGCTCTTTAGCTCAAGGCTAGTGCTCTACAACTTGAGCCACACCGCCACTTACAGCATTTTTCTTTTTGCTTATGTGGTGCTGAGGAATTGAACCCAGGCCCCCAGGCATGCAAGGCAAGTGCTCTACCACTGAGCCACCTTCCCAGCCCCACTTCCAGCATTTTCTGTGGTACTGTGGAATCAAACCCAGGGCCTCATGCATGCAAGCCAAGCACTCTACAACTGAACCACCTTCCCAGCCCCTGATACAGCTTTTGAATATGTTTGTTACCTGATAGGTTTTGACATTGTGGAAAGAGCCATTGATGTTTCTGACATCATTTGCTCAGAATAGATTGGTGAACTAAGAATTTTATCCATGTAGAATTAATTCAACTGTTCAAAAAAATTTAAAACAATTGGCCATGCCAGATGATTTATGATATATTACAAGCCTTTAAATTATTATCACAACTCTCTACACAACACCAGATCATATTTAGGAGAAACTTACACCCAAATCAGGTCTTATACTCTTCACATTTACTACTAAGTCTCAACAGAGAAAACACTATGAGGCACAACCTAAAACCAAGGCAAACTGGACCTTAAATAACTACATGTGAAATCAAATTCAGGAAAATAGAGATAATTTTCAGAGAAAAAGTTCCTTTCTTAATCAACAAAGAAATATGCAAAATGAGAGCTATAGAAACATGAAAAAAATTTCAAAAGCCAAATGAGATGCAGTTCAGAAATAGCTTCATAATGTCAGTGAATAATAGGCCTGACATATAATTCGCAATAGAAATTCAGAAGAAAAAATAAGCACACACATATTTTTAGTGTACAGTATCCCTGATAAAAGCCATAGTATCACTAAGAAAATCCATAGTCCAACAAAAATAGGAAAATTTGCTGTAATAGTGACCCAATATCATCGAAGGTAGAAATATACATTAAATTTGTACTAATAGTATTAAAAAAGATGGCCAATAAAATATGTAAAATTGTTTAATGTAGATTAGCAAAAATATAGTACCTATCACATTTCCTACTCCTGTGAAATTATTTATATATAGATTATGGGAGCCCTTGGAAAAATAAATACCTGGAAGTGTAACACATTAAAAAAATTTTTGCAAACTAATAGATGATAAATATTAACAGTACAGTGGAGAAAACTAAACAAGGCAGTAAACTCCCATGTGTCTTTCTTCATATAGAATAATTCATTCATATTTTTTTTTAATGCTAGAAAGTAATACTTAACACTGACATTGTAGAAAGATCCATCAATGCTTCTCACATGGTTTGTTCAGGATAGATTGGTATAATTAGAATTCCATCTTATTGTACAATAAGTTTAATTAAACAATTGTCAAAAAATTGGGAAGTGCTTTGTAATACTTATAGTGAATCAAATTTCCATATGATAAACAATATTACTTATAATACTCCCACTAGCTATTTAACAATAGCGTATTCAATAGTATTCTTCCAAAACTAATTCATCTTATCATAGATAGATAATATAATAATGAGCAAGACAGGGAAATATTAGCAGCATAAAAATGCACGTTATCGAGGAATTTAGAAAGTGAATGTGAATTATTGAGGGAATGAAAATCTGACAAGATACCACTTGCAAATTTTTAGTAGTTACATGGTCATCATATTTCAGAGATACACCAAAGACAGTGACTGACAAATCTATGGCAATAGAGGCACTATATCTAACCAGGAAACAAAAGCCAGACAAACTACTACATATAAAACTGCAAAGAAGTCACAGTACTTCACAGGGAGAGCAAAATAACAATATGCAGTAAGAACATATATCTTTTCCTTCCAAACAGAACTCTACATTATGCAACACTTGTGGCTCAATTGAAATTAGATATCATGATGACACAAGATTATGGCCCCAGGTCATTAAGGACCAAGAAAATAATTTCTTCCAGAAGGGTTACACAGAAGACAATTTCCACATACATCAAAACGTACATATTTTTGAAAAATATATTTGGCTAGCTTTGAGTTATTAAACAATATGGATGCTGAGTGTTGATGCTTCATGCTTATAGTCTTAGCAACTCAAGTTGATGAGATTTGAGGATCTAGGTTCAAAGCCACCCCAGGGCAGGAAGGACCATTAGACATGTATCTGCAATTAATTGCCTGAAAACTGGAAGTGTAGCTGTGGCTCAATGTGGTAGAGCCCTAGCCTTGGAAAATGCTCAAGGATAGTGCCCATGCCCTGAGCTGAAACCCCATGCTGATCAAGATAAAAACAAGCGAGACTTATTACCATATGATGTATGGTACCTTTGCTGCAGTACATAGAGCTGTGTCCTGAAGAGTTCGCTGGTATCCAGATTGATCAAAACCTGGTTAGCTAAAAAGCTGGGCACTAGTGGCTCATGCTTGTAATCCTAGCTACTGAGGAGGCTGAGATCTGAGAATCTAGGTTTGAAGCCAACATGGGCAGACAAATCCCAGAGACTCTTATCTCCAATTTACCAGCAAAATGTCAAAAGTAAAGGCATGATTCAAGTGGTAAAATGCCAAGTGTGAGTTCAAGCTCATATACTGACAAAGAAGTTTCTGCCTGGAAATGGTGGACATAAAGATGGGATGCTAGCTTGAAAGGGCCAGCCAGGGCTCCTCATAGAGGAGAAGATACACAAGATGAAGAGAGACTTGCCGGAAATTGTTCCGAGGGCAGAACATATCCACCCCCAAACTGGGAAATGGGGTCCTGCCTGGTCGAAGATCCCCCATCATGGCTGATTGAGCTGTATCAGCCAGGAGTGAGACTTGCCAGAATTCGTTCTGAGGGCAGAACAACTCCACCCCTAAACTGGGAAATGGGGTCCTGCCTGGTCAAATAACCTCCCTAATCCCTGTTTGAGATGGGTTAGCCCCCATGGCCCAAGGAAAGCAGCATGCCCCAAACCTCAGGACGGCACATGCCTCATGGAGTAAGGCACCTCACTGTCTGCACGACATGCAGAAATCGTTGCTGTGGTACTTGCACTCAGTATGTAATTGAGCAACAGGCGGTATGTATTTACAGGCTGTCACAGATGGTGAAGCCTTGTGATCACACAAATGGACACATAAGGTTTATGAAATCAGTGGCAAAGATCTTTAGAGTTAGAAGAATTTAGAATTAGAAGAAGCTCACAATATGTAGCATAATTATCAAATTCAAATTGGCCTAACAAATTTATAATTCAGAAAATAACTACAGCAACCAGTTAGTTATATTAACACAAAATATTAAGGTAGAGAGCCAAATATTAAAACCTACAGTGACACAAATAATCACAGATATACACTTTCATCTAGAACACACAAAAAGGGTAAGATGGCACAAGTAAAATTCCTAAGCTCCCAAGTATTAAAATACAAAGGAAAGAAAGCAAAGGGACAATGAATAAGGACCATAAGGTAAGATCACACCATAGGAGATTTCAACTATACATAGTACGTATGAGCAAAGGGACAATGAATAAGGACCATAAGGTAAGATCACACCATAGGAGATTTCAACAATACATAGTACGTATGAGCACCTGTGGAGGACAGTAAGAATAAGAAGAGTAGCTGGCATAAGATCAGAAGTAAGGATGTGAGGAAGTCAAAATCTTACTGATATAATTGAAATTTAAATAGAATAAAGTCATAAAAAACATAACATAATAGGTGTACACATCTAATTCAATAATAAAATAGTATAATAGATATAAAATATGTATGTCATATATAGAAAACATTGTATAGAATAAAATTTCAAAAGAAGAACTTTACATACAAATCAAGTACATTTAATTATTAGGAACATGTATAGAAAGCTTTAATATTTAATTTATAAGAGAATTAGAGTAATTATCAGAATTTCCAGCTTTACAGATAAACTTTCTTCAGGCCTATTTTAATCTGAATTAGAAATAATCATTAAAGGAAGCCCACACTACTTTTTTTTATTGTTGATCAAGGCAACATTTTACTTGATTAAACCTTTGAGGAGAAGTTTAAAACTGAATATTTTGTAGTTATATAAAAATATAATCCATTTTTTGAGTTTCTGGAAGTAAATTATGAATAAAAACAGATCGTGCCTACTCCTAATGGTCTCTCAGAAATTGCATCCTTTGCCTGGGAAGATACACAAACAGAAAGCTAACATTCACCTTCAAATACATTTTGTTTTCTCTAAGTCATGACTTTTTGAGGCATGAATCAAGCAGTACAATGCCAAGTGTGAGGTTCAAGCCCATGTACTGACAAAGAAATGTCTGCGTGGAAATAGTAGACACAAAGATGGGATGCTAGCTTGAAAGGGACAACCAGGGCTCCTCATAGAGATGATACAGAAGATGGAGTAAGACTTGTTGGAAATTGTTCTGAGGGCAGAACATATCCACCCCAAACAGGGAAATGGGGTCCTGCCTGATCAAAGAACCTCCATCATGACTGGTTGAGCTGAATCTGCCCCATGCTAGGCTTGGCAGAATTTGTTAACAATTACTAGGTGATTGGGAACACACTTTTTAGTTTCCCATATAAGAATTTTATGGGCTGAGCTCTGGTGGCTCCTGTAATCCTAGCTACTTAGCAGCTGAGGATCATGGTTCAAAGCCACGCCAGGGAAGAAAGTCCATGAGATTCTTATCTCCAATTAACCACTAGAAAACTGGAAGTGGAGCTGTGGCTCAAAGTGGTAGAGTACTAGCCTTGAGCAAAAAGAGCTCAGAGACAGCACCTAGGCCTCATGTTCAAGCCCCACAACCGACCAAAAAAAGCAATTCGTGGAAGAAGTTATCTTCTTCAGAGTTGTATAAATATAAGAAAATGAAAAATCCACTTTTGGGTTTGTTTGTTTTGAACCCAGGGTCTTAGGCATGCTGGGTAAGGGATATATTACTGAGTTTCCCAGCCTCTGATTTAGTTGTAACTACAAGTGTTTGGTAACTGTCTCCTAAACATTATTGCAGGAGTAGGTCCAACATGAGTCCATATATAGCCCTTTTCTGGTCTGGTGGAGACAGTGGGAAATGGTGGTGACCTTGACTTGAAATACTCAGACGGTGCATGACAAACAAATTCCAAGTATTCCATCTTCCTGGGAAGGTCTTCCTCTGGCCATATGATATGAGACAAAGGATCAAACTGATCTGTGGGGTTAGAGCGAGTGGGAATGAGCTACATCAGTGCTGCGCTCTTCTCTCAATACTGGTCGTAGATAAAACCCCTGATCTGAGCATAGTAGAGCTTTCCATGTTGATTATCAATCACAGAAACATCATCACCATTTTGGTAATATACTCCGTTGTAGAACATTGATTTTGCAGTGATGATGGTGGAAACAGACTCAGGAGCTCTGATGGGATTTTTTAATTTAAAAATATGTCTTCAATCTTTACTAGCCATACAACCGACAAGGGTCTCATATCTAAAATATACTTGGAACTCAAAAAATTAAGTCCCCAAACAACAAATTCTCAAATAAACAACTGCCCAATAAATAAGTGGGCTAAAGATATAAAGAGAAACGTCTCTGAACAAGAAAGAAGGATGGCCAATATACACATGAAGAAATGCTCAACATCACTAGCCATAAAAGAAATGCAAATCAAAACAACATTGAGATACCACCTCACTCCAATTAGAATGGCAAAAATCAAGAACTCTAACAACAACAGATGCTGGAGGGGATGTGGACAGAAGGGAACCTTACTTCATTGTTGGTGGGAATGTAAACTTTTTCAACCACTTTGGAAAGCAGTATGGAGATTCTTCAAAAGACTTCACACAGAGCTCCCCTATGACCAAGGAATCCCACTTTTGGGCATTTACCCAAATGTTTACAAACAAGACCACACTAAAGCTACCAGCACAACTATGTGTATTGAAGCATTATTTACCATAGTTAAGATATGGAACCAACCCAGATGCCCTTCAGTAGATGAATGGATCAAGAAAATGTGGTATATATACACAATGAACTCTATGCCTCCATCAGAAAGAATGGCATTGCCCCATTTGTTAGGAAATGGAAAAACTTGGAAAAAATTATATTAAGGGAAGTAAGCCAGGCCAAAAGAAACACAGGTCCCATGGTTTTCCTTATTTTTAATATCTAGTATATGTATGAGTCAAGCCAAAAAGGTCAGATAATGTGATGGTAGGAAAATGAACCCTTAGATATGTATTTTAATGTTTTTTTCTTCTTTCATGCATGTGTTTCTAATGCATTTATAAGATTATTTCTTTTTTGCTTTGTATGTCCCTCCCCCACATTATTACCCCCGCTTTCATTATATTTGATGTCAGTATAACTTGTGGAGGAGATGGGGAAAAACAAGTCGTTTAAGGATTCAGGTGGACCTGTTGCAACAATGAGAAGTACAAATTTTCATGTCAAAAACGAGCTTTACAAGGTCGGTGGGGGATAATGGGGGAAGGATTGGGTGGGGGAGAGCGGGGAGGTTGGGAAAGGAAGTGAAGGGTAAACAAAGGAGGAGGCTGCAATGCTTGTTAAGAAATGTATGCATTATCCTGCCCATGTAATTGTAACCCCTCTGTACAGTATGTTCACAAATAAAATAAAATAAAATAAAATAAAATAAAAATAAAAATATGTCTTCACCCTTTTCCTTTAGTGGAAACTTTCTTTCTGGCAGCTTTTTAAATAAATGAATAAATAGAAATAATCTGAAACAAAATAATACAGTACCTTATATGGTGCTTCTCAATGAAAATAGATTAATTCAGTATGTCTTGGTGGTCCAAGAGGTGAAAATAGCTATGGAGCAGCATTATCAAAATGAGCATTGAAACAAAAAATAGTCAATGATTTCAACCCAAATGACTAGATTCACAAATGAAGTAATCTTTGGCCATACTGAAATCCACTGCCCTCTGGATTACTGTAGCTATAATAGCAAGCAGCAGTGTCACATCCTGAACAGAATTCAGTAAGATTAGCATCTGCAGTTTTTAGTACAACTCTAGCATTCATGTTTGTCTGAACACTAAGCTGTGATAAAATTGTGATGAGCTATCAGCTTTGTGATGTCATATGCACACAAATTTATGCCAGTATAACTATCACATGTTAATAGTCTTATTCTCTAAGGCATCTTATTGCCCCACTGTTACTATTGAACCTGTACCTAAAATGCAGTCACTAACTCTTCAGTGACTAACAAAATGAAATGTAGCATAGATAGAAAGCACCTTTGCCATATGGTTCCCGCATGGATGGAATCTGGTAGATAAACCACATCACAGTTGGCAAAAATTTCTCCATAAAAGTTGAGTGTATGACATGTGATTCACATTGTGTTCAAAGTAGAAAAAATTACTTGACACCAGAAAACTTGGATGAAATTGGACAAAAGTCCAATTCATATAAATTAGAATGAAAAGAAATTGGCTTCTGTATAAACATACATATGTTTATACATATACAGTGAGAAATAGAAACATGGCAACCTCATACCCTAGGTCAGTTATTGCATGTGTGGCATACCAAATTTAATTGGTATATAAAGATATACAATCCATGGAGCCATAGCAGAAAAATGAGTTTGGAGAAATATATACAATTATAAGCAATTTTGGTATCTTAGAGTAAATATGAGCTCATGGTGGAAAAATGTTATTTTTTCCATTCTAGTCCTCTTAAGGCATGAATAAAATAATTAAGAAATTTAAGATATTAAAAACATAGCAGCTAATAATGCTTGATATGAAATGTATTCATTACCATCTTCATGTAACTGTAACTCCTCTGTTCAGTATTTTTACAATCAAAAACCAAAAAAATGAACAAAGAAACAATAAAAGAAATTAGCATGCCATTGAAAATGTTGAAGAAATACAGAGGATTTTATGTAAGGGGATTCAGTATCTAGGTACAGATGATAGGTAGCACCTAAGCTACCTATCTCCCTCATAATCCAGAAAACGTTGCTGGCTGGAATCTCAAAAATGAACTCTGTGCTCTTTGCAAAGAACTAATTCCCTGTCACATAATCTTCAGTGAGACTCAGGGAGGGAAGGGAGGATACAATTCTCAATCACTGTGATGATAACGAATTGATACCCTTCCATTCCTCGTTTTTCCAAAGTGCTTGTTATATTTATTCTTGAACTTGAGTCTTGATTTCTGAGTTCTAATCCTAGCTCTAGAAAATGTGTCCTGCTTTCATGCAGCAGGTATAGAGCAAATGGTAATGGAATAGATTAATTTATATATTCCATTAACAAATGCCTTGCTACCTCTTTAATTGAAGTTTTCTTTTGGTTAAGTCATGTGAGTCCAAGGATGTAATTGTGCTGTATCTTTACTGAGGTTGTTTATGAAGAAGATGACCATTTGGATTTTTAGTCACTAGAAGCAGGAAAGGGATTATATTTATAAAGGCAATAGGTGAATTGAAAGTGAATAGATGTACTTTGTGGTAGAAGATGAAGTGAACTTTTTGAGTGAGCTGTTGGAGGAGTTTATTTTCCTTCAGTCGCTGGATAAGTTCTTACTAACCAGTAGATAATATTGGTTATTTAATAATATTAGTTTATTAATCTTATATGTTGAGGTAGGAAGCAAGAAATGAGAATGAGAAATACTGGCGGCAACTTTTAATATCTTAGAATAGTACTTTTAAGTTAAGATAAGTATTACTTTATCTTACCAAGCTGCCTTAATTTTAATGTTTGCTACACTGAGTAAAAGGCCAACTGATTAAAGAACATTTGTGCCTTTAGTACTTTTTATACATATTTTCAATGGGCCTTCTAGAAAATTTATGACAATTTATATTACTCTCAGTAATACATGAATTTATTTCATTTGATTACAAATATGTTTTATTTTGTCTTTTGTGCCAGTACTGGGGAGGAAACTCAGGGCCTTACTGGTGCTTTGTAGTTTATTGTCCTCTACAACTTGAGCTATAAACTCTACTTGTAGCTTTTTGGTGTATAATTAGAAATGAGAGTCTTAAGGACATTCTTGCTTGGGCTGTCTTTGAGCTAAGACCCTCAGCCTTCTGAGATGCTATGATTAAAAGTGTGAGCCACTACTGTAGAATAGAAAGATTTCATTTTAGCGAGTTTTGAAAAACAACTAAAAAAAGTTGTAGTATTCATTTTGCTGCCTGCACACTTGTATCTAAAGGCTTTAAAACCTTTTAAAAAGTTTATGATATTAACTATCAAATGTATTGCAAATTAATTTTTATAAACCATAAACATATCTGTTGGGTTTTTGTCCATCTCATGGAAGATGGACAGGGTCCGAGGAAAGGTAAGTGGGCCACTTGCCCATTCCCCAGCCTCCCTTAGCCTCAGAGACAGACAGATGCAGCAGGGAGTCAAGTCAAGCAGGAATTTATTATCACACAACAAACATTTTTAAAGCAAAAAAACCTGCATGGCATAAAAGGGGAGGAAAAGGAACTAACCAATCACTGTAGAGGTCACCCTATCATGCATATAAAAATGATTTTTTCAAATATTTTTTGGTATTTTCTTACTTTTTATTTTTGTGTTTTGCTTTTAGATTTGTCCCTGACACCACAGTTAGAAAACTTGATGTCTGTTTTCTTCAAATGCTTTCATGACTTCATTTAAACTATATATGAATTTATTTATATTTTAGCTATGAAATACAGATTTAAATGTAGTACCTTTCCTATTATTGCCAGCAACATACTAGTTATTTGTTGGGGTGTGCTTTATGTTAGAACTGGAGCTCAATGCAGGATCTCATTTCCTCAGCTTCTTTGTTCAAATCTGGAGTTCTACCACTTGCATCACAACTTCAGTTTTTTGCTGTGCAATTGGAGTAAGAGGTCTGATTGACCTTCTGGCTGTCTTTGAACTGCAGTCCTCATATCTCTGTCTCCTGAGTTATTAGGATTGCATGTGTGAACCTCCAGTAGCTGGCTAGCAGTTAGGTATTGTTATTAGCATTATTTTCTCTCTAGTTGAAACCACATATTTTAAAAAATAGGAAAATTGATTGAGGGCTTTGCCTCATTTCACTTATTTTCTCTTTATTTTGGTTTATTTTTCCTACCACTGAGTTTACGGATCCCTACGTTGGATAACTTGATAAAAATTGATAAAAATCAAAAGTCTTGCTGACTTCTTATTCCCTCTCCTGGTCCAGAGAACTGTTAGCATTCTTCCCCCTCTATGTACTTTTCTACTTTGACTTTCTTCTGTGTGGTTTCTTGGTTATATGCCAAATTTTATCTTCCCTTATTCCCCTTGAGAATCTGTTGCTATGTTATGTGTCCCTGAGTTATTACTTTTATTTTTTCTTTGAGTTGATCACATACAAACTTTTTTATTCTTATGTTTGTTTGGTTTTGTTTTCCCACAGAATTTTATTATTTTAGCACAGGCTGTCCATAAACACTCAATTGTTCTGCCTTAGCACCCAGCATGTTGAAAATAAGAAGCATTTGTCACCATGCATAGTGGTTTCTTATTTGTATTTTTTATTTTCATGCTTGTTGTGTACTTATTTACCAATTTTTGTACATATCATACTATTTTGTTGGAATCAAGGACTTTTTAAAATACAGGATATGACATTTTTAGAACTTTAGTGTTGTTTGAATTCATTTTATGTGTGTGTGTGTGTCATGGATCATCTCTTAAATATATGTACAACTCTTCTTACTTTTATTGTCATTACATCACTCAATATTCAATTTACTTTAACTCAAGTACATGAAATTTGTTCATGATTTCTCCTGTACCCTGTAACACTAATAGAATCTATCCTGTACCCTTGACTTTTGAAAAAAAATAAGTAATTACTATAAATATATGAATTTTCCTGAGAGACTTCCTGTTCTGGAAGGTTATAATTCACAGAGTAGGAGTAGTTCAGAGATGAAGGGGAAGTTCTGTTGGAATAATTGGAAGTATTTTACAATATTGGTTGGGAAGTATTGAGAGTAGGTATTTACAGCACAGGTTAGTGGGGAGATGAAATGAGTTATTCAGGGGAGGGGAAAGGTATCTAATGTGGTATTCACCCCGTATTGTGAAACTGTGGAGAAAAGAATAAATGCATACACAGATGTTTAGGTGCAAACTTCAGTAATAAGGAGTCTGAGGAATGACAAGGAAAAAAGCGAAAGGATAATAGAAGAAGAGGAAGAAGTACATTAGCCAATAGGACATTCAGAAACAGGAAATAGAAGGCTGAAATAAAAAAACACAGCAAAGGAAATAGAACCGAAAAACAAATGATCATTATTTGAGCAGATTATTAGGAGGTGGTTTGTTATTGATAAAAATTAGGGAATGGAGGTGGGAGATACATGAGTAATATATATTACTGTATACAGGGATTGAAACTCAGATATGATAGCAATAATTGTTGGGAAATATGGTTCTGATAAGATGATTTCCATTAAAGAAGTGTGAAAAAGAAAAAAAGGGGGAAAAGTTTGGTGATATGAAGCTCAAGGATTAAATGGAGAAGGTTGATTGGTAAGATTCTTATCTCTAAAACTACCAGAAAACCAGAAGTAGAGCTGTGGCTCAAAGTAGTAGAGCATCATCCATGAACAAAAGAGGTCAGAGACAGTGCCGAAGCCCAGAGTTTAAAACCTGTGACTGCAAAAAAAAAAAAGAAAGAAAGAAAAAGAAAGGAATAATTGGTGGCTATTATATTTCATATACAATCATTTCCCTTAAGAAGAGCAAGGAAGAAAAAATGGGGAAAAGTGTGGTAAGATTGAAAGGTGAATCACCTCCTTCTGATTTACAACTTGGAGAAACCAGAGATAATCTTATACAGATTAATAGCTAATAGGCTTACAAAGAGTAATTTTAAGAATCTTTAGCTGTAGCTTTCCTTGTTAAACCAGACTCTAGAAGATAGTGTACTGTCGTTCTCCAAAATACTTTTCCTATAGTAGTTGCTGTCAGTGGTCTTTTCAGGCTGTTGTAAGATGGCTGCCCATTCTCCTCTTTAGGTTTCTGGGATCCCTTAACATTTTACACAGTTGGGATCTACAGCCCAATTTGAAAGAGGATTAACTTGTAGAAACTATGGTTCAGATGTGATGGTTTCCATTTTAAAAAGAAAAAGAGAAAGAAAACAGAGAGGGAGGGTGCAATATGGAAGTCAAGAATAATACATAGATGGTTGATTGGTGTGATTGATAAGTCTGGCAACGAACAAATAGACCACCCAATACGTTTGAACCAATAAAGTGTCAATGACTGATTGTCTTTCATACAGCAATTGTGAAGTCTTAGTTGATTTTATAATGTCTTCTCTGTACATTGCAACATGTTTAGTTTTGTTACCCTAAGAAGTCCTCTTAAGTGGACCGCTTAAAAATATTTGCTTTCTCAGAACCAATTGCCATGTTTTGAGACAAGCAGCTGTTTGTCATAGAACTTAAGGTTTTATTTTGGTTGATAATGAGGCCTCAACTGACATAGGAGAACAGGCGTGTGTATGAATACAGTTACCCAGTGCTTTACTCTCAGCTAAATCTGTTAACTAATGAATGAATAAATAGCACTCTGAGTGGTAGCCATTGTGTTATATTTATTTTGATGGCAGAAGATGATATAATCATACTGAGTGGAACAACTGAAGAACCTTTCAAGAAGAGAGTAGCAAGTTTCCAGGTTTAGTAATTCTCTGTAGCCTATGGTTGGAGGTGATCACACAAAGTAGAGAGACATGATTCAGGAAAACTAGATAAGGGAAAGCAAGAGAACAATTTTACTCCTTTGACTTTTCTTATTAATCAGTTATTAAAGAATTTAAAAGGAGTAATAATTTATGCTATACATTTGATTTAAAAGTGTTATATATATATATATATATATATATATATACATATATAATACACACAACATTTTCATTATCCGCTCAGAAAGCATTGGGCGGTTTGATTTCCTTGGTTATAGAAAACTGTGAAAAAAGAAACATAGATGTTCAAGAGTCTTTACTGCAAACTGACTTGTAATATTCAGGATAGATGACCAAAAATGGTATTGCTTGATCACAAGCTAGTTTTATGTTGAGTTTTTAGGAATATTTAATCTGTCTTCCTGAATATTACACTACATTCATTCCCACTAACAGTATACTAAAGCTCCTTTTTCCTCAAC